>NC_092424.1:47338875-47638875 GCF_036169615.1 Heliangelus exortis
ACCATGTAGCAAAATCTCATTTTTAATAATGGCATTTAAGTTACTTCACTGATTAAATGTATGATAATAACAGCAAAATTGTTGTGTTAATGATCACAGTGTATAATAAGATGCACAGTTAGGAGGATTATGGGAACTTAATGGGATGAGAAGGGCAAGAGATCAGCTGCTGTATGATTCACCCTGACTGTAACCTGCTGTCTATATCCCTGATGTGATTTTATCACTGGTGTGCTTTGGTTTGTTTTCCAGTTTGTGTTCTGTCGTGAATGCAAAGAGGAATACCACGAAGGCAAATGCAGCTCTCTCCTCAGCACGCATGGAGCCATGGCCCAGAAGGTAGGCATCCTATAACTCATTACATCCTGATCTTTATCCTTGGCCCAGGTAGAGTGGCGTTTGTCAAACAGGTCCTAATTATAATCCTAAGTAAAAGTAATTATGTTCATGCTGAGTTATCCTACCTGTCAGAGTTGCCATAGATTTCGGTCGCTTTGATTGATAGAGTAGCTGAGGTCTGTCAGGAACACACAAGGCTCTGCCATCAGTTCCTAAAGAAAAGGCCTTCCCAGTGGGCTTTTGGGGTTGTCTCTCTTCAGTGTGAGCACTTTTGAAAGGCTTTCTATAGTCTTGCTGCCTTTCAGCTTATATTCAGTGCACCAGTCAGGAAATCGTGTGGGCTTGGACTGGGTAACAGGGGTTTTATACAGCCTGTGCAGAATATGCTGTTGGTAATTTATATTTTAGCTTGGAGAAACAGAAAATGCAGTGCCTAGGCTCAAAGAAGTTAATAATTGTTCTAGACTGCTCTATAAATTTGTAGCTGTTGTAGCTACAGACCTAGACAGGCAATAGTTTTTCTCCCCTGGTATTTCTCTGTTTGAGATTCAAGTTTCCGTGCTCTCCATGGCAAATAAATCAGTCCAATTAAAAAACAAACGAACAAACCAGAAACAAAAAAAACCAAACAAAATAAAAAACAAAACAAAACAAAACAAAAAAAAAAAACACAAAAAAAACCCACAAAAAAAACACAAAAATAAAATAAAACAAACCAGAAGGAGAGAAAGCACAAAGAACAGGAGAGATAGCCTCCAAATATCTCACAGCTTGATAACTCGGTGCCCAGGGTCCTAGGAAGCATAAAACTGGTACTCAGATGTCTGGCATATTTGATGATGAGAAGAAACTTGAACCTTGAGCTCTCCACAGTCCAACATAGCAGACACAGGATTGTGGGCAGATGCTGATGAGGACTTCCATCCACCCAGTTCTCGGGCATTCCCAGCTCCTTTCAGTGCCTGCAGACAGGCTTTGCCTGAGGCAGGTTTTAGGAGCCTCTCACTTTTTGAATGTAGGGACTGGGAGGGAGTGGGAGGCCTGTGGGGAACCTTTGCCCTGTGCTACCTTGAGACAGTTCATTTGCAGTACTTCAGAGACACTGCACTTTATAACCTGTGCAGAAATTCTTCTCTTTAAGCTTTCTTAGTGAAGCTCTTCATTAAAAGACCTATAACCTACGAGTCAGCCAGCATGTATACCTCTACTGCCCTGAAATGTGTACTGTGTGAGACCCAAAATCCATCTATTTTTCCAGCCTCTAGTGATTTGTGATTCAAATGTGGTATTTTGTATTTAGCAGCTCTCAGCAAATTTTTATTCCATTAATTTGTGTAACCCCATGTTTTGAAGCCATATATTTGTAAAGAGATGTGTGGTTTAGCTAACTTCTGCGTAGAACAATCTTTTGTTTGCAGTAGCCTTAGAACAGTCTTCCAGCTCCCATTCATATTTATATAAAAATAAAACAATTTCAACAGAGATACTGAGAGATGTTTAACATATCTAATAGCCTGGTAAAGTATGAAATCAAGGCTCAGTGTCTTACTATTCATGTTGAGATGTATTAAAGTTCTATGTAATTCAGGTAAGCCCTATAGCCGTTGAACTATTTATGCTTAGGATTTTGCCTCAAGTATGAAAGTCATCATGACAGCATAAAAATGAGTTTAACAGTGTTGGCTCTGTGGAAGTTAGAGTCTGAATAATTTCCATGCTCTATGGCACACATTAAGGTGTGCCAGGAAAAATCAGAATACCATGGGAAGAAGTGGTTCATTCTAAAAAACCTGTAGCATCTTGCCTTATCTCTTTATGTCAATGAGAGCACTTCATCTATCTGGTCAAGTACCTCAGCACATGAGTTGCACCTAGACCTGTTAACCTAGGAAAGTTGGATACTTTTGCTGTTTCAGTGAAATGTAAACATGCTCACTATTCCTGAAAAATTTGCTGTACTCTCAAAGAGCTGTTCCAAAAGAGTTAAACGATTGTACCAGAATAAATCCTGCAGCTATGCAAATCAGTTCCCAGTATTGACAAGACCGTAGACTACCCAAAATTCATTCAGACTTTAAATTAAGCTGAAGTTAATTGATTTAGGCCAGCCTTTTCCTCTAAGAGAGCTGCACTAGTTAGATTTTTCCACAAGGTGGAGATGTGCCACTGAAGGAACGTTTTCCCTGGTTTTCTGTAACGAGGCTACAGTAATGAAAGTACCTGCCTTTGTCTTCACATTTCTGGAAGTGCCTGCACATCCCTGTTGTAAGAGGAAACACTTGCAGACAGGTTTAGGCCTAAGTCAGCATGATAGAGATTAATATAGTGGAGCATAAATAACAGCAAAGATCTGGAAGAAAAGCCAAAAAAAGGAGTGTTGCTCCTCTGGGTATCCAGAACTTGATGGCAACATAGACAGTTCCAAGGACAATCAAAGCATCTCTCTAATGGTCCATGTGCCAAGGCACTGCAAGGGCCATCTGGGGCTCCCCATGGCACCCCTGTCACAGCAGGGTCTGGCACCTCCATGGGGATGCAGATGGGCTGAAGATGGGCTGGTATGTAGGCCCACAGGTGAGTCTGGCTCACCAGGGCCCGTGGCCAGGCAGGGCAGGGATGTGAGGAGCTGGAGACTGTCCCTGCTGTAGAGTTGCAGGGGATGACCACCTTGGGGGCTGACAAAGGGTGCTGTGATGTGGGCAGCAATCACAGGAGACTGGGCTGGGACAGAACAGACTGGTGGTGCCCTTGGAGCCTGGTACCAATTTGGAGAGTCTTGGTGACAAACACCTTTCAAAAAGAGGTAGAATATGATAGAGGCACTCGAGTGCTCATGAAAGCCAGAAGCTGACAAGAGTGAGAGGTGAGAAGGATAAGAGCAGAAAGGGGCAAAGCCTGTGAGATGACATGGGCCAACTCCAGGAAGCAGAAATGGTGGTGGCAAAAGGTAGCCAGATGTCAGAAGGAGTAAAGGGGAAGCCTGAGGTCAAGTGGCAGGAGGGGAGCTGGTGGGACTGTCTCTCTGGGTCCAAAACTGGATCACTTCGGTTTGAGACAGGAGCTGCCATCATGAGTCCTTTACCAGAAGGAAATTATGTCAATATTTCCTTTTGGAAATATTGGCTTTTTTTCCCCCACTCACTGTTTGATCTGCTTGGGATCACTTTTACATGTCTGTTAACACACTCCTTCACTGCTCTAAAAGTTGATGTTGCATCCAAATTTACTGTCTATGGTGTGGTTTACCTAAGGTGGTTATAGCTTTGTTATCCCTAAAAATTGTTTTTACCCATCTCTCAACACTGCACTTGGGTAACACACTACTGGAGAGTTGATTATAAAGATGGGGTCTCCTGTATCATGCTATGCCAGTGCTTTCAAGTCCTCTGCTATTATCCCATGTCTTTTCTCCTCTTCATGGCATCTTTTTCTGTAGTCAGATATAATTCATTCTGCACATAGTACCTATATGTAATACCTATACTTGTCATTGCTATTTGCTAGTTATAAAGATATGTGTGACATTGTTAAACTATGCAATTATGCAAAATTATACAAAAGTAAAACAGATAATAATCACCCAGCCACTAAGTGATTGCTACCACTTGCAAAATCAAATCTCTCGGCAAACCAAGACAAGTCCAGAGAAAGCCTGACAGGTCCTGAGGCCTGTGGTGCTGCCTTGGCACAAAAGCTGTGGCCTCTTGTAAGAAACAGCAACAGCCTTTTTGATGAGCCACAAAGCTACAAGTTCTAAACCTCCATCTACACCATCTGCAGACTGTTTCAGTGTAAGCTTACAGTTAGTGCTGTAAAATGTAACTTCAGCTCCGCTCCAGAAATGTGGGATGCTTCCTGCCCTGCTGGAGCTGGGAGCTCTAGGCTGGAGGTGCCTTGGTTTCCCAAATCTAAAAGCCTATCCTTAAACCAACCACCTTCAAATCAAACCTCAGCTGATTGTTGCTTGGGACCCATGCCTTACTGTATTTGGGTAGCTGATGCAGGATCCACATACTATGCTCTTCTGCCAGCAGCAGTATAAAACTTATCAGAAGCACTGTCAGCGCACGAACCATTCCCAGCAAAGCAAAACCAGTCCAGTGCCTCACCTGAGTGAGTGCAAACCTCAGCGGTATCATTTTTTCCAGACCTGATCATAATTCATCAGTACCTGCCACTGGGGCTCTGAATGCAACACTGTGACAGAGCTCAGACCTCACTCAGATGTGAGATCTCAGGCAAAACATCAGCTCTGAAGCAGACCCTTTCCAAATCATAGAATCTTAGAGTCAGAGAATCATTAAGGTTGGAAAGGACCTCTAAGATCATCAAGTCCAGCTGTCAACACAAGCAGACAACTCAAACCTGTTCTCAACTGCTACGTCCACACATTTTTTCCACACACCCAGTGACAGTGGCTCCACCACTTCCTAGAGAAGCTTTTTGCCCCACAGGTGCACATAAAATCACATCTCTGTGTGCGCACACGTCCAAAAAAGTCACATCACCTTCGGCAGCCTGCCAAAGCTCTTTGTGCTGCAGTTCCTGGAAAGGCTTCCAGCTCCCAGCTCTCTTGGGTTATGGACCAGAGACTCCCGTTGCCTCATGTCTGCAGAGCTCTAAATTGCCAGTAGGTGGTACAAAATACATACACATGGCTTGCCAGGCTTTCCTTCCCATCCCCTGAACAGAATCTGCCTCATCTCTTCTGCTGTTTTGCCGGTAGATTCCCAGCAAGGATACAGGCTTGGGAAGCCTGGAGTCAGTATAGCTGGAGATTTGCTGGAATTCTGCAGCAGCACAGACTGGTCTGCTGTAAGCACAGTATAATTCAGAATTTGATTTTCATGAGGATTTAACCCAGAGAAATACTTTCCAAATATCCTTAGCTGAATTATTGTAATTATAAGGTATGAAATATTTAGCCAAAGCTTCATGAAAATCAGGCTTGATGTAATGTATAAAAATACAGACTATATTGATGTGGAACTGAAAAACTATGCGATGTGCATGTCAAAGTGTAGCAGAAAGACATAACTATGACAAAATTAGAGAATCACATATGTTTTCTTACTGTGTGAAGGAAGCAGGATGCTCCTTCTTTGCTTGAACCTTCAAGTGTTAGGTGAGTTGTTAGGGAAAACATATATCCCAGTGGTCTCCACAGTTACATGACCTTCTGAATAAGGTTTTGGTAATCAGCATTTTGTGTTTATGCTGTAAATATTGCAAATAACACTTTCAGAATTGTTCCTTCACTATTTTGACATGCTGCTTTTGTTTATGGGCTAAGGTGACAGTCATTTGCAGCTCTGTTGCCACTTACAGGAAAAGGCATGTTCTTTATTCTGCTCACAGAAAACAGTTATACAAGCATGACCTGTATTAGATTAGATTTTCTGCATTAGAGCAGTGCAAACTCAATATTCACCAGCGACCTGAATTTACTTCATGCTGATATGAATTAATGTAGAGACCCTTGATGTGCAGCGCTACCAAACCAGAGCTTTCTGCTTTTATTTAGAGAAAGTCTCTTTCATCTTGTACCAGACAGAGCACCCTGTGCATATCACTTTGATTTTAGCTAGCTGCTGTCATCACAAAGCAACACTGAATTTGTCAGAATTCCCTTGGCACACCAAACACAAAGCTGCTCCATGTGAGATTAACAAGATCAGTGGGGTACTGTCACCTCTGTTTTTCCAGTGGATGAAACATATTGATGGATATCTCTCCTATCCCTGATCTAGAACCATTTTTTAAGTGTTTTGATTAGTCCAAATCTTCCATAGTCTCAAGCACTAGTCCCATAGTTAAGTACATCTATCTTTGTGAGATTTGGAATCTTAAATGGCTCAAACAGTTCATTATTTCCAGAAGTCCTCTAGCCTATGTAATGCCCTAAACATCTGCTTTTTTTCCCCCACAAGTGAAGCAAAAGACACCACTAAACATAGCAGGAGGTTGATTCATGTGAACATACTAGAAAAAAAGCCCAGCAAAAGTTGAGAAAAGAAGTTGGACTGTCACTATCTCTTGTAGATCAAGCTTCAACAGAGAGGCTGCTTTTGCTTAGAGCTCTAGCCCCAAATAATTGGTAGGCTGTGTTTAGCTAAATGTTAGGGTGGGTTGAGCATTTGAGCACTGTTCTTTGTACAATTAATTGTTCTTTGTCTACCTTTCAAACCCTTTCAGACATCCATAACTGTTCTCACAGTTGTTCTAGAAAATTAGATATACTTTATGTTTTGAGACACCTAAGCCTTTCTTAAAAACTATGTTTCCCATAAAGTAATAATTTTACACATTTCTATTTACAGTTTTATTCTCATTCTTACAATAAATATTAACTTGAAAAATTAACACTGGAAGCTCATAGATCAGTATGGTATGATTTATTTATGGAATTGAAGGACTGTCGTTATACCATTCCTCTGCATTTGCTTCCTGCAGCAGGAAGTTTTTAAGCTAGCATTCAGCAAGATTTGGCATAGGAGAGATGTTTCAGCTCTACTGAGCTGAAAATATCATGCTCCTACATCTGTTTTATGCTAGAATATTTTGCAATGGAAAGCATTAATATAACAATTCACTCTGCTGTTTTCAGCAATTTGTTTTTCATTGGTGAATCACATATATGCAGTTTTAAGTCATTTGGTTCAGTTATTCAGTTATTTGTAAACCCTAGCAAAATTTTATTTGTTTTCAAACTCAGATGTAATTTCTTTATACAAATCAAATGTGAAATTTTGCCTCAGTGTCATTTGCTAATATTAGGGCACAACAAAGCCAAGAAGATAGGGAAAATGTATAGAACCACAGAGATTTGGACTATATGGGCAAACAGCCATTTTGAAGCTCTTTTGAGCTGCCTACAGCCATTAAAAATACCTCTGGTCTTCTCATGTGGCTATTATTCTGAAGAAAATAGCAATGTTTTGTCACTGATATAGTGATTGTCAGCCAGCATTAGCTTTAATGATGTTAATTAATCAGTTCCCATTACAAACAGTTGGGATTAATAGTTTCATCTTCTGGCTGTCGCTGGGTAAACCGAGGCCTAGGTCAAGCATTCCCTACTCTCTCTACCTTGTGTTCAGGCTTCTCTGAGTTACCTCAGAGTGCTTGTAAGATCATCCTTCCTTAAAGATCAAGGTTGCGAGATCAATACGAGATTATGTTCTTTGCTATTAGCCTGAGCAGCTTTTTCTGTTTCCCAGAACTTACTGATGTGCCATTGTGCAGAGGTCATCCTTCTGCTGAACTGCTGAATAATCCAGCAGGGTGCAGGGCTGAGTTCCCTCTCCAGAGGTGGAGAGCCAAGATCAAAATTCACTTCTAGGATAGAGCTGAGAAGACCTTGTTCATTTTTGTCACTTCTACAATAGAGCTGAGAAGAATTTGCTCGTTTTTGTCACTTCTACATCAAAAACATTGGCTAATCAGAGAATATTTAGCAAGGAACAATGAAAAGGATTAAAGGGCAGAGGAGACTGATGGGCAGTAAAGTAAAACAAATACCATACACACATGTTTTAAGTTTTCTGGTTTTTTGGGTTTTGGCATTTTTTTAAGATGCATGTTATCCATGTAAATAAATATTAAACATCTATCCACAAAACACCTACAACTATTTAGAAGGTATACAACAAGGAAGTTATGGAAATTTTTACAAATTATATCCTTCAGTTTAAGCTCATAGTTTTCCCACATACTTGAAAAAGCCCATATTAGGAACAGAGAAAGTAGAACTTTAAGGCTGAAACCTACATTAATTGCTTATGAGTGCTATTGACATATTTGCCAACCTAGTTTGATAGAAATAACCCAAGGCATTACTATTCATTTTGTTCTTTAGGTAGGAAACTGCCTTTGATATGAAACCGCCAAGTAGGAAACTTGAGTAGGTTGTGTAGTTTTGTCCCAGTCATAAATAGGACAAACACAGGAGTCCCCTTTTAAAACAGTCTTCATGATGACTCTTTCCATCTCTGTCATTCAGTCAGGGGTGTTAATCTTCGTTGTTCACAGCTGTGGTTTTTTTTTTTTCTTTTTCTCCAAAAAGCCTCTCACAAAGTCCAAACCACCTGGCCTTGTGGTCATTCCTGTCTGTTTCTCATGGGTAATTAGTTACAACTCCACTTTAGACACTGGGTCCCAGCACAGCCTTTCAGAATTGTGCCCCCAGATGTTTTTATGTTTTTTTTCTCTTTGCAGGGATACGTAGTTGATGAACATGCAGCCATGCAAGCTCGATGGGAAGAGGCATCTAGAGAAACAATCAAGAAGACAACCAAGCCATGTCCAAGCTGCAATATTCCAGTAGAAAAAAACGGTGAATTTATTATTATCTCATAGTTAACTGTCTTTCAACAATCATTTTGAAATATAAATATGTGACTAGGAATGCTTACATATGCACGCTGTTATTCCAAGACAGGAAGAGCATGAAGAGACACCCTGGGGGCCCTCCCCAGCAACCCAAAACCAGCATCACATGAACCCGGAACAGTTATATAGTGTTGTCCCAATCTTAAATGGGACAAACACAGGAGTGCCTATTAAAACACTCTTTGTGATTACTTTTTCCATCCCTGTCATTCTATCTGGGGTGTTACTTGTTTTCATTATTCATAGTTTTGGTTTATTTTTTTATTTTTCTCCAGAGTTCTTATGCTTCTTCTTTGTGCCTCCTTAAGGCCTCTTTGATCTATATAAATTTAGTTTTGAATTAAATCTTTCCTTCCAAAACAATGGAATACACTTAGCATTGACAAACAGTTTCCTTGCAGAAACCCCACCATTCTGAGGTATCAAGTGTTGCTTGTTGCTTTTCTTGCAAGATGGGCTTTAATCCCCGAAGCAGAATCAAACTTCCAGTGTCCACTAAATCTAAATCACTTAGTTGTAAAGCCACTAATTAAGCCTCAACTAAATGCCCAGCTATTTTACAGATAGGATAAATGAGGCACAGGGAGACACTGGATGTAGTGTTCATATGCCTGACTGTCCAGCTGGTTGTCTAGATTTCCCATTTTCACTTGAAAAAATAGACATTTGTAGGGCAAAACTCATCTCACCTCACAAGGAAACAGATGTGGCTAATGGAGAGCAGAAGAATCACACCTAGAACTGGGGTGTGAAGCATTGGTCCTGCTGTAGATGCCTGCACAGTAAATACTTGATTAATCTCAACCCATGCCCACAGCAGAAGAGCAAGTCAGAGCCTGACAAATTGGCTGCATTAACCAGTGCTTGCTGTGTAGGAAGAAAAGTAATCAGCTGTTACTGGGGTGGTTAAAATGAGGAAAGGAACAGCAAATGGGCTGTAGCCGATAGGTTCACTGCTGTTTCAGATTTAATTGTAATTATATGATTAATCAAAGTATATTAAAATTATTACCTAAATATTGTATGGAAATAAGGACAGAGGATGCTTCTCAATTTTTGTGGCATCACTTAAATACGATGCTGAGAACACAAGACTGCAAGAAGAGACCACTTAAAGCAGTGAAAGCACAGTAATATTACCAAGGAAGAGTGGAACACTTTTTGCACAGCTCTGTTCCCAGTCTGAGTGAGTTTAAGTACACATCTATGTCTCTCAGAGGAGTGCTGTACTCACAAAGCTGTTGGCCACGTTGATTGGGGTGCTCTCCACTCTGACTGCCAGTCTCAGCTGCCCTGTGGGAGAGAGCAGCATGGTTAATTTAGATTAGCAGGTAGAGCACTCATTTGACAGAGGGAGCCTATTGGGGTTTGGGTCCTGCACTGGGACTGAGATGCGTTTTACTCAGTGATGGTATAATACAACTCACAAGAAAGGACTGGATGTAAACCTTAAGTGAAGTGTTACATGGAGGTTGGCCATTGGCACTCGTTTCATTAAAATAAAGATGTTTAGCAAATTGCATCTCTTATGTAAAGGTATAAACTTGCCATCATAGCTAGTTTTCTCTCTCAACAAGATGAAGGAGACAAGCCTCCTTCAACAAACCAGTTCTTGCTTCTCCTGTTGTTTTGACCTTCTGAGAGTAGCATTTATTTAAAAAAAAAAAAAAAAAAAAAAAAAAGGTAGCAGGTCATACAGTAGGGAACACAAATTCCTGGTACCTCCCATTGCCATCCTGATGCTAAGATGACATTTCTTCATACTGCATGTTTTTCCTTTATTCTGAGTTATATAGAGGTCTCTGTGTGGTAAGCAGCATAATTTCCATTTGAAGTGTCTTTCTGTAATAACCTCTGACAATGTTAAAGTTTTATATGTTACAAAATAAACATTTTATCAAGGTTGTGAGCAGAGAGATTAAAGCTGCTTTCGCAGCCCAGGCAAGTAAGAAACCCAACACACAGGAAATATTGGTGTGATCTCTAGGCTGCTTCAGATACTAGGAAGATCAAATCAAATTACTTACATCATTTTCATATAATCAGCAGTCAGCCAACTAAGTCTGTGCCTTCTGATTTGTTCTCATTGCAAATCTCTCAGTTGTTGAATCCAGATTCAAGAAAATTATTTGATTTCATGCAATTCCTGTCTCACAGACGGAGTAAGGTAGAGTACCCTTGTGCAGATAGCCTAAGCATATAGCTCCATGATAGCTTTGAGAGGCCACAGTCATCACTTTTCCCTATCCCTAGCAGTCTTTTCCAATTTCAGGCAGGGCTGCAACTCCTTTTTCTCCAGTCCCTCCAGTGAGACCAGTACATTCCACCTCAGTCAGAGTACCAAGTGTCAGAAAGCCCAAGAAAAGTATTCCTCAGGTTTGTACTCTACGTGGTTAGTAAATGAATGCGTAAGAAAGTTGATTGTAAAACTGCTTATTGTTATTCACATCTCTAAGTGTTTGCCAAGTGCTGAAACCATTCTGTTGCTATTCTGTAGGTGGCTGCATGCACATGAAATGTCCTCGCCCTCAGTGCAGATTTGAGTGGTGCTGGAACTGTGGCCTGGAGTGGAACAGAACCTGCATGGGAGATCACTGGTTTGAGTAGTGGTGCTGAGGCCAGCCAATGTCATCAGGGCCAAATTCTGAACTCCTTGCTTAAACAAAACTCCAAGTGGTTTCAGGTACACAGAGTTCAGAAGTTGGCCCAGTTTGTTGGTTTTTGCTTTCTTGCATGCACAATCATACTCAAATCACACTGAAGTTAATGCCAAGGGCTTTAAATCCACTAAGCAACAAGTGTAATTGTTTTAATGGACAGTCTTGCTCACTGTGGGACAGAGGGGTACATTCTTCCTTATCTTTCTGAACTTGTGCAGTCTGTTAGCACAGAGAGCATATAGGATTACTGTGAGGAAATTTTCTTCACATTTATTGTCAGGAATCTGCAACTTTTGCAAGAAAGAGTGGCCTGCATTGTGTGTGTGAGTGTCAAGGAGGAGTGGTGGATGGGTTCTGCATCAGCTGCTTTTTTTTGACCACTCCTTTGCTCATTCAGCACAATTTTTTTATTTAGATTTTTGATTTTGTGGCAGTATTTCTTAACAGCTTTTTTGGCAGAGGGAAGACTATGGTTCTTTGGTGTTTCTCAGGTTTCCTTCCTCACAGGAAGGAGGGGTTTTGCTTTCAAACCAAATTCTCATAGAAACATCCAGCCTTACACTGTATTTGTGCTTGGGTATCTGCAACATATGACCTGAAACCTGTCTATGTGCTTATTGACTTTGTCACCATTGAAAGACTAGCTAAGGGTACAGTTTCAGCACTAGGCATGACTTCTGTTGCAGTGGTGGCCGGATCTGACTCAGCATCATGCAAGCTGGACTCACAGGGCTTAATTTTTTCTTATTTTTTACCTCAAAGCTTTGGATATGGCAAAGGGAGGCAGGAGGAGACTTCTCAGGGGGTTTTCTCTACCATCATTCTACTGAATTGAATCAGAGTATGGGCAAAGCTCTGAAAATACATACATAGCTCAAAGAGTGTGAAGCAGATGAACTTCTTTCATTTTACAACGTTAGCACAGTAAGTAAAACTTAGTAGAGTTTTCAAGCCTGAACAGTCTCGGTATTTTTCTTTATTTTCTTTATTTTTCTGTCTCATTGTGAAATGAGATGTCTACTGTTCACATCCAAAATGCTATGTAAGGATTTGCACAATTTGGTTTTGAGGAAACAACGCACAATAAATCAAGTGGTCAAAAATTTAAACTGTCTTTCTTTATTTGAATGCAAAGTGAGCGCAAAGACATTGGGTGGGTCATACATCTTCTTGACTGATTCAAACACCCAGCAGAAAAGCTAAATCTTCTATTAAAACATAGTATTAGCGCAAAATAAATTACAGGACTTCTTAACTAAGGTTTGGATTAATATTTTGTGTGGCATGACTGCAGACTTCTGAAAATATGGGTGTGCCATGTATCAGTCAGTGCAGAGCAAGAAGATTGAGATAAAAAGAAATGCCAGGCCAAGTTTGCTACAAAAATGTCTATTTTCTAAAAGAAGTACAGTTCCATTCTGCTGGAAGTGACATCAAAAGTCTGAGGATATAAAGGGATGAGGGCATGAAGTACCAAAATGAGAGGGAACTGGGAAAAGAAAATGAAAAAGGAAAGGGCAACAAGAGAACAATGGCCATTTCTTAAAGACTGTTTTCCTTTTTGACACTGGTAAACTAAAATGTATGCAGAAGCAGCTACCTTAAAATGTAGTGGTGCAATAGAATGCTGCAGTGTAGCTCATCTAAGTACATTATCTTAATGGCATATTTTAATGTGAGCTCTGATTATTTCATCATGTGATTTCCTGCACCTAGGTCTACTTTATAATTTCTATGGTTTGTTGCCTGCAAGCTAGGGAAAAAAACACAATGCTTAATTTTCTTTTGGTAGTGTGTTGCGTGGGAGCTCATCACTGTATTTCATATCCACAGACATTTAGAATAAAAGAAGCCTGACTCTCCCTTTTTTTTAGTGTTTTTCTTCCAGAGGAAGGCAGTTTCACTGAGCTACAGCCTGCCCTAACAAGGCAGTATTTTAATTGGTACATAGAAACATGTAATTTATGTCCCTGGATCATGGTCCATTCAAGTCAGTGGACTGTAGATCAGCATCTGTATTTCTTTCTGACCTGAGCAAGGCATGAATAAAGCTAGAATAGAAGCAACTCTTTCTTGGGAAGAACTTGTCAGAGAATGGGATTATGAGCATTCATCTAAGACATAAGCAAGGGCAGGAAAGGAGAATAACAGCATTTACTCAAGATTATTCACTTTTATATACTGACTTTATAGGCCCCTGGCACATAAGATTTCTTCACACACTCCATATTGACACCCTGAAAAAAAAAAAGTGTATCCTGGAGAACACGTCCTGATTTCTCTGTTAATACAAATATATCTGTGTCTGTATACACACCCACACACACAAAATTTGAGATGGTACAGGCAGTAAAACTTATCTCTATTTACAATAAGATTAATTCTCATAGTTTCTACCATTTAAAATGTATGAAAAAATATGACTAATGCTCTGCTGACACTATAAAAATGCTAGAATTCCTATAGAGATGTGTGAATTAGTTTCCTTACAATGTTAAGGTACATCTACATTTTATCTGATTTGATTACAATTTGTATGGAAATATTTCCATGTTTAACTAGCAAATTTAGAAAAATTTCTATTTTTTTCCAAACATGATTATCAACTCATGACACAACCTGGATAGGGACACCCAGGGAGACAGAGTGGACCCCCTTGCTTTCTAAACTCCTTCTGAGACAGGAGTTTAGGCGCAAATAAATTCAACCTTATAGAGTCAGATCTGTCCCTCCTAGGGACAGTGACTACAATGTTACAGTCCAAGGAAGTGCTCAACCATCAGATACCCCTTGATTAGATTAAGGTGAAGAGACACTCAAGGTCTGTATTTGAACATGATTTAATCAGAACTATGGAAGGAATAACTCATGAAAGCTGATTCAATAATAAGTTCAATTATTATGTATGCTCAAGCCACACAACCATAAGGGCTGATAATTTTGATCACAATACGAGTGTGTTCAAGCTGCGCAAAAAATGTGGTAAGCATTGTGTTACTTAATGATTTTAGGAAGGTCAGAGAATTGGAAAAGTCAGAGAAGTAGATAACAGAAAATCACCATTTGTTGGGCCAGCCAATGGGTGAGGATTGCTGTCAGAAAAAAATCCAAAACCCACCATCACATTTCCTCCTGTTGTAGGCCTGTCTCACTTAGTAAGCCTGGTTGAGACGTACCAGGTTGAACACCTGGAGCAGAATTCCACCCATTTCACTCCTCAATCTTTACCTATGTAGTTGTCTTCATATGGAGGCCCTAGGCCATATTGCAGGCCATTTCCACAGGTGCTAGGCAGTCTTTTTTCTTTTCCTGAAGGGATTAAAATGATGTTTGACACCACTTCCCAGGATAAATGTCCTGAGGGCTGGTCCCACAAAAAGAAGACTGATCTACAGACTCTGAAAACACCATTTAGTTTGATTTCATATCAGTACACAGGAGATCTCTGGGAGAGCTCGATGTCCCAGTTTCCTCTCCACCTCTTTGTTAGTTGCATATTTTTATCCAAAACCACGTGCAAATCCAGAAAGCACTGATGTCAGAGTTGCTTTAAAAATCTCCAGTTAAGCACAGCTGAAGCTACACACTGTACACTCCTTCTTACTTGGTACATGATTGTACTGTCTGCTTCATAAACAGCAATCTCCAGAGCCTGCCAACTTTCTCTGCTGGTCACCACGACAAAAATTGGTTGGATGATGACCTCAAGCAATGATCAGAAGATAGTGCTAAAATTAAAAGCAGCAATCAATAAAATGAAATAGTATTCAGACACTGCTTCTGTTGGGGCCAATATAATGTTTTTCTTGGAATGGATGCTAAATGGTCCTGAACAGGTTCAGCCAACTGCGTTTGTTTATGCCTGGAAAATAACACTGGAAAGCTGCTAAAGCTGCACTGGTCTTTTCCAAAGGAAGGAGCTTTCAATATGGTAAAAGGCTCTGAATTTTTTTTTAATGAATAGCTGAAGACCGTGTGTTCCACAGCTGATGGAGTTAAAATCCAGAAAAAACAAACTACCATGCAGAGCAACACTGACATTTTGCAGGGCTCAGTGATACAGCAAATGCCAAGTTTGCCTTTTTTCTTTTTTTTTTTTAATTGGCTTCTCAAAGGCAAAAGGAACTGTGATATTTACATTAAAATCAGCCATTTCATGAAGTTGAAATCAATTTTTATTTGAGCTTGTAGTTTTAGCCGTGATGTAACTAAATCTAACACTATGCCAAAATATAACTCAGGCTCTGCTTAGTGAATATTAAGGCGCTTATTAGCTGAGATGCAGTTACTCAGGTCCTTATTTTATTTTCAAGGTAAAGTGATCAGGGCTATTTCTAATGCCTCATTTTGTAGGATTTTACACAAAGCAAACATAACCTTCAAACAGGCGCTAGCAATAAGCTCCAGCATGGTACAATAACTCCTGAACTAGAAATGTCTTCCCATGTGACATTTACTGTGCAAAATCAGTGGTGTTTGCATTTCGAGTTGTTTTTTTTGTTTTTTTTTTAATGTTAGTTTTGGGGTAGAACTGAATAAACGTTTAAAGCCAAGTCTGCACTACAAAGCTGACTTTTCATGCTGTTCCAGTACAGCTATACCACAGACCTACCTATATCAGCTTGGTAGACCTCTGCAGAATATAAAATAAGTTGTAGATAAGCACATTTTTATATATCATCATATTGCACTATTTTTTAAGACCTTTGCCAGTCTAGAAAAATCATAAGCCCCTTCCCTCCTCAGGAAGGCCCCATTTCAATTGATGCCTGTGATGAGTGATGGATGGGCATCCCACCTGCTTGCACATAACCCTATGATCATCTGGATGATCTGACATACAGATGCCCTCATACCTGGAGTTTGATGTTTGAAAGGGCTCAGGTCCTACTCAGAAACAAACACCAGGCCATCAAAGGAGTACATCAGATGAATTTTGTTAAAAAAAATAAATTACCTTATTTTGGTGTCTTAGTAAATGTAATCCACATACATAAAAAAGAACAGTTGAATGCTCATTGTGAATTCTGATGATTGTGATTGTGAATCAAATGCTCATTTGATTGTGAATGCTGACGAGTATGGAAAAATCCAGCCCTGAGACATTTGCTTCTTATTAATAAATAAATAAAAATTAAAAACAGACACCTTTTTTTGCTGACCCACAAAGCTACAAGTTCTAAGTGTCCATTTACGCCATTTACAAACTGTTTCAGTGTAAGTTTACAGTTCGTGCTGTAAAATACGACTTCAACTCCACTCCAGACCTGTGGGATGCTTCCTGTCCCTGCTGGAGCTCTAGGCTGGAGGTGCTGTGGTCAACACAGTGGCAGAGCTCAGACCTCACTCAGATGTGAGATCTCAGGCAAAACATCAGCTCTGAAGCAGACCCTTTCCAAATCATAGAATCTTAGAGTCAGAGAATCATTAAGGTTGGAAAGGACCTCTAAGATCGTCAAGTCCAGCTGTCAACACAAGCAAACAATTCAAACCTGTTCTCAACTGCTACGTCCACACATTTTTTCCACACACCCAGTGACAGTGGCTCCACCACTTCCTAGAGAAGCTTTTTGCCCCACAGGTGCACATAAAACCACATCTAAGTCACATCACCTGGCACCCTGCTGAAGCTCTTTCTGCTGCAGTTCCTGGAAAGGCTTCCAGCTCCCAGCTCCCTTGGGTTATGGACCAGAGACTCCCCGTTGCCTCTTGTCTGCAGAGCTCTAAATTGCCAGTAGGTGGTACAAAATACATACACATGGCTTGCCAGGCTTTCCTTCCCATCCCCTGAACAGAATCTGCCTCATCTCTTCTGCTGTTTTGCCGGTCGATTCCCAGCAAGGATACAGGCTTGGGAAGCCTGGAGTCAATATAGCTGGAGATTTGCTGGAATTCTGCAGCAGCACAGACTGGTCTGCTGTAGTATAATTCAGCATTTGATTTTCATGAGGAATTACCCCAGAGAAATACTTTCCAAATATCCTTAGCTCCTTCTTTGCTTGAACCTTCAGTGAAGGGCAAGCTCATAGTGAAAAGACATATATCCCATCCGCCTCCACAGTTATATGACTTTCTGAATCAGGTTTTGGTTAATAGACATTTGTGTCTATGATCTACATATTGCAAATATCACTTTCAGAATTATTTCTTCAGTATTTCAGCAAATTTTACTGCTTTTAGAATAGTGGAAAACAAATTATTAGGTATTTGAAATGGTGTATTACAGGCAAGAGAGAACATGAGAAACATACACCATTTTCATGGAAGCTTCTTTCTCTACTTGACAGAGGGTGAAAATTAATCAAAATGCTAAATAAGAAATGCTGGCCACAAAAATAAATAAATAAATAAAATAAAATAAAATAAAATAAAATAAAATAAAATAAAATAAAATAAAATAAAATAAAATAAAATTCACTGCATTTTAGTGAAAGAAAAAGACCTACTGAGGAAGTTCCTCATACATAACATCTTTCAATGAGTCCTGACTCACAGTATGAAATGTGGTACCATCTATTATTAGATCATTGATTTTTTTCCCATCAGATAAATGTATAAAGTTAAATGAAACGTAGCCACACAAAAAAATTGGCACACATAGCTCGATTTCTCCAGTCTCTTAAACAATTGGAAAGGAAACTGAGGCTCTGTGATTTAGTAGCTGGTACGTTCACAATGTCAAGCACAGGACATTTCAAGCCACAAATGCCTTATTAAAGGAGCAAGAAAAATAGCTATAACCAGGAAATGTCCCGTAAAATTAATCTGTGTTATAAATAAAAATGCACCGGAGGAAATCTGGGTCTGGGTTTTAACTTTCTGTCTAATGAGAAATAGATGGGAAATATGTAGAGAGATTTTAGCTTTCCTCTTTTGGGTAGCAATAAGATAAAAGGATGTGATGTTCTGCTTTTGTTTATGAGTTAAGGTGACAGTCATTCACAGCTGTGATGCCTCTTAGAGGAGAAGGCATTTCTTTCTATTCCACCCATGGAAAACTGTTATGACCTGTATTAGATTAGATCTGATTGTCTTCCACAGAGATGGTTGCCCTCATCACAAAGCAATTCTCTTTGTATGGCAGAATTCCCCCAGCACAATGAACAAATTAGCTTACACAAAGCTGCTTCATCTGAGCTTCACGGGATCATCCAACCTGAATTTAACTCATGCCAATATGAATTAATGTAGACTGAGACCTTTGATGTGCAGTCCCACCAAACAAGAGCTTTCTGATTTTATTTACTGGAAGTCTCTTTCACCTTGTATCAAATGCAGTACCCTGTGTATATCATTTTAATTTTAGCTGCTCACCTCCCCTGGCCTGGAGCTCTCTGCGGGCTGCAGGGCTGTATCTGCTCTACCATGATCCTTCCCAGGCTGCCTTACCATGCTCCTCCATGGGTTGCAGGGGTACAGCCACCTGCCTCACCACAAGATGTAGGGGAACCTCTATTCAGGCACCTTCTCCCCATACTTCATCACCAACCTTGGCATCTCTGCTCAAGCTTTGCTCTCATCTCTCTTCTGCCCAAAAGTCTTACAGCCACTTGTTTTCCTTTCCTTAATATGTTAACCAGAGGCACATCCATTGTCACTGATGGCCTCAACACTGGACAGAGACGGACATTTTGGGGCCAGGGGAGCTTTCCACAGCTTCTCACAGGAGCCAACCTGGGGGCCCTCCCCCCCGACCCAAAACCAGCACCACACGAACCCTGAACAGTTATGTAGTTTTCTCCCAGTCATAAATGGGACACAGGAGTGCCTATTAAAAAACTCTTCATGATGACTTTTTCCAACTCTGTCATTTTATCTGGGGTGTTACTTGTTTTCATTATTCATAGTTTTGGTTTATTTTTTTATTTTTCTCTTGTGTTTCTTCTTTGTGCCTCTTCAAGGCCCATTTAAGCTATATAAATTTATCTTTGAATTAAATATTTCCTTCCAAAACAAAGGAATACACTTTGCATTGACAGTTTCCTTGCAGAAACCCCACCATTCTGAGGTATCAAGGGTTGCTTGTTTCTTTTCTTGCAAGATGGGCTTTAATCCCTGAAGCAGAATCAAACTTACAGTGTCCAGCATGTCATATCTCAGCCAGGTTCCCCTGATTTCTGCTTTGCTTTGCCTTTTTGCTTTACCCATCTGTGCATCTGCAGCCCTGTGCACTCCCACCAGGGCTTTGCCTGGCACTCAGAGAATGGAGCAGTAGGGAGAACTCAGCCTTCACTAAAGTCAGGGGTAGAATGAACATTTTAACATCATCTTTTAACATTCATTTTTAAGGTACATATGTGATATTAATGCTTATGTATGCACGCTGTGTTTCCAAGACAGGAAGCGCACATAGAGACCGAGTCTGTTTATCTAAATTATCGGAAATGTCTAAATCACTTAGTTGTAAAGCTACTAATTAAGTCTCAACTAAATGCCCAGCTATTTTACAGATAGGAAAAATGAGGCACAGGGAGACACTGGATGTGTGGATGTAGTGTTCATATGCCTGACTATCCAGCTGGTTGTCTAGTTTCCCACTGTCACTGGAAAAAAACAGACATTTGTAGGGCAAAACCCATCTCACAAGGAAACAGAAGATGTGGCTAATGGAGACCAGAAGAATCACACCTAGAACTGGGGTGTGAAGCGTTGGTCCTGCTTTAGATATCAGCACAGTAAATACTGAATGTAGATGAGATTAATCTCAACCCATGCCCACAGCAGAAGAGCAAGTCAGAGGGAGACACACAAGTCCTGACAAACTGGTTGCATTAACCAGTGCTTACTGTGTAGGAAGAAAAGTAATCAGCTGTTACTGGGGTGGTTAAAATGGGTAACAGGAACAGCAAATAGGTTATACCTGATAGGTTCACTGCTATTTCAAGATTTAATTGTAATTATATGATTAATCAAAGTATATTAAAATTATTACCTAAATATCATATGAATATTAACTATAGAGGATGCTTCTCAGCTTTTGTGGCATCGCTTATTCAAATAGAATGTTGAGAACAGCAAGGCACTGTAGACTACAAGAAGAGACCACTTAAAGCAGTGAAAGCAAAGCAATATTACCACAGAAGTAGGTCAAAATCCTGGAATCTGGGGTTTGATGAAAGAAGGCAGTTGGCAGATGGAAAGTGGGAGACTTCTTAAGTGCAAGAAGCAGAAGGAAAGAAACCATGAATTTAAGAGTGGGAATGTGAGACAAGAATTGGTAAAGTGTAGAGAGCAAGGTGGGCAGCAGAAGAGAGATAACAGAGGGGTAGGTACAAAAAATTATTTACAGACTTGTGTAATAGTCTGGGAATCAGAATTTTGGACTGTATTAGAAATAGACAAATAATAACCATGACTGTTCAAACTTAACACTTTGTACACAGCCAAATAAATAAATAAATAAACTGCACAAAACAATTTCTAGATAGGCTGGAAGTGGTGCTAGGACCTTCATTTTCTCTTAGACTCTACTACAAAGTCTTTACCTAAAAATTACAGGCAATTGTCACTTATCACAAACAGGATATCCCTATTTGACACCATGATACAACTTGCACAACTCCCACTAATGTTTCAGGAAGTTGCTTGTAAAAAACCCCAGTGTATTCAAAAGGAAACAAAGGCCATTATACTTTGTGTCCTTGAAAGAAAAGACTTACTGAAAATAGATAATCAGTAGGAAAAGACCTTTACTTGCTTCTAGCCGGACCCATGTAAGAACAGTGCCTTGTAACACAAAATGCCAAAGCCATAGCAGCAGGCTAGAAATGTTTCAACATACTGAACGGGCTGATTGTGCTATCATTCAGAGAGATCTCAACAGTTTGGGAAATAAGTGGAGAGAAACTTTGTGAGGTTTAACAATGGGGAATTCACTGGTACAGGTAGAGGCCAACTGTATGGAAAGCACCCAAGTGTCCTCATGGACTACAAGTTGGACATGAGCCAACAATGCGACTTTTCAGCAAAGGTGGTCAGCAACATCATGGGCTGGGTTAGGAAGCACCTCACCAGCACATTGAGGGTGGTGATCCTTTTCCTCTGCTCAGCACTGGTGAGACACATCTGGAATGGTGGTTCCAGTTCTGGGCTTCTCATCCAAGGGAGATATTGACCAGAGCCAGTCCAATAGAGAGCTACAAAGGTCATAAAAGGACTAGATAAATAAATAAATGATGGGTGAGCAAAAAAGACAGAGCCAAACTCTTCTCAGTGGTGCCCACTGAAAGGACAGAAGGCAAAAGGTACAAATTGAAACACAGGAAATTGCATTAAAACATAAGAAAATGCTTGGGTGGGTATTGGACGACTGGAACAGGTTGCCCAGAAAAGAGTCTCCAGTGTAGGATACATTCAAAACCCAACTGGATGCAACTCTGAAAACCCAGCTTTCATTGACCCTACTTTGGGCAGTGCAGTTCAAACTGATGATCCTAAAGTTGAACTGATGATCCCTGAAGTCTCCATCCCACATCAGTGAAATTCTGTGATTGTGCAAATTAAGGTGTGAAACTTAAATTTAGTCTTTGCTCTCTTCTCCGGTCATGGGTACTGAACATGCCAGCTTCTAGGCTGATATTTATAAACTGCAAGGAGTGCTTCACTTCTGCATAAGTACAGCTGGTACCAAGAGGCTGACAACTGTACACCAAAGTCTGCCAACTGTCCTCATTTGGGAGGAGCACATTGTCTCCACATAAGAGAAAAATACTGTCTTCCCTCCTCAAATGCTCCTGTGGACACTATCTTTTACAAGCAACCATGAGAGTGCGATAACTTTTCCAGAACAGTCTGTATTTCTCTCAGTCAGTTACTTCTCTCTAAGGTCTCTCCTAAGCTCCAAGCTCCTATTAAAGATGAAATGATACATGGTGAGGATGGTGCACTACTAAAAAATACCGTATTCAGACACAGAGTTGGCAAAAAAACACAGGAAAAATATGCAGGACAGCTAAGGAAACTGAGAGTCTCCCTGACAAGTTTTCAGAGGAAGAGGTACCAAGGGTATTGGGGTCAAGGGTGCATTTTTAACAGTGAATGATGACAAGGAACCTTGGTCTCTAACTCAGCGAGTGGCAGCTTGGGCAGGAGGATTAGACCCTAGAGAAAGAGAAGACCCTATTAGCATTCCTACCCTGAGGTTTTGCCAGCTTACTGAGAGTACATGGAACGTGGCTGGCCTTCACTTAATGTACAAGAGGCACTTGGTTCCCCAACGGCCTTTCCCAATGTTGTTGCTTGTGAATCCAGATAGAATGACTCCCCTAATTAGACTCTTGTCAGAAAGACTAAAATTGTATGCAATAGAGACCCAGGGCAGACTGAGAGCTGTTGCAGCAGGAGGATCTCAGGTGGGACTGGGCATTGCTTAGGTGGAGATCCCACGGGAACTGATCAATAATCGTGACACGTAGGTCACATCCACAGAGAGAGGAGTACACAAGCAGCAGTGCCCAGGGCCGAGACTAAGGGGAGAGTGCCCAGGATAAAGGCTCTACCAGAAGTAACCTTGAGAAACCAGTTGTGGTGGGACAGTCTAGACAATGGCACTCACCCAGAGTTAATGGATAGTGTGCTTACCCCCAGACTGTAAAAGTTAATAAGAATGTGGAATCCAATAGCTGAGAGATGAGTTGGTTACCACAACTCCCAAGGCGGGGCAGGAAGAGCCTACCCACTCCCCTCCACAGCCAGGAAACTTCCCATGCTGTCCCTACCAAGTGAGCCAGGGGAGGGCAAGTGGATTATACCTTAGAAGGCTCACTGAACACCTGCAGGGGGTCTTACTGGTAACCTTCCCCCTCAGTCCCTTCAAAACTCCAGTCATGTTTTTGGTAGATGCAAGGGCTCAGTTGTCTGCTTTAAACACTGATACTGATTAGCAGAGTGGAGTTAGGGGTAGAGTTAACCGCAACAAAAAACATATGGGTCATCATCAATGTATTTGGGTACTCCAAGACTCAGCCTACTGCCCAGGTAAAATGCTGGCTGTCTGGAGATGCCACTCCCACAATGGCCACGCATGGTTTTGGAAGTGCTTCCTACCAATATGGGATTTATTAAAGGGGAAAGTCTGTGTGGTCACAGAAGAGAGACTGGCAATTCAGGTTTCCAGCAACCTTCATAAGGCTTTTAAAGACTGTCTTGATATTTCTTCCCTCCAAAATAGGGAATGTAAAGCCACACCCCTTTTACCACCAGTAGACAAAGAGGGAATCACTCCAGTGATAAAGGAGTTGGATGAACAGGAAGTGATAGACCTGTTCCCCTTATAACTCCCTGGTGTGGCCAGTTTGCAAGTCTAATGAAAAGTGGTGGCTAACTATTGATTACCAGCATCTAAATGCAGTCACTGACCCCTTAACAGTTGCCCTCCCTAATATGGCTGAGCTAGTTGTCACTATTCAAGAGCAGGCTGATCAAATTTTGGCTACCATCGATGTAAAGCACATGTTTTTCATAGTGCATGTATGGGAGGGTGACCAGTGAAAATCTGCATTTACACAGGAAGGCGTCCAATACACTTGCAGTCTCTTGCCACAGGAATGTAACTACCTCAGCACACCATGCTTCTCAGACACTATCAGAAATCAGTTTCAAGGAGGGGGTCAGGATGTACCAATGTCTCAATGATATACTGATGTGGGGATCTGATACTGTTGCAGTTGGGCAAATTCAAGCAAAAATAATTACTCACCTGGAAAGCCTGGGGCTACAAATTCCAGCTAAAAGTCCCCTCTCCCAAACTTAAATTTTCAGGTATACGGTGGAAGGGAGGGACAGTGTGTATCCCTCCTGAACCCTTCACTGCTTTGGGACCAATAAAGATACCATGGAACAAAAAGGAGCTAGAACATGCCTTAGGGTTTACTGGCAAAAGCATATTCCCAATTTTTCTATCTTAGTTCATTCCCTGTATGATTTAACGCAAAAGAGGGTTGCCTGGTAACTCAGATGAGAGGGTTCTGTTGGGATATGGGACCAGAACAAGGGTCTCTGTATTACTCTACCTCAATCAGCTGAGGAGGTGTAAGGAACCAGATGGAGTAACCATTGTAATCCCTCCATTGGACCCCTGTAGCCCTCTAATAGAACTCCTCTCCAAGGAGTGGCACCACACCACTGAACAAGCCCCTGAACAAATCCTCATTAGCATTTCCAAAGGGATTGCTGGAGAGGACAAGACAGCAATAAGGGTCTGCATATAGCCTAAACCTTGCACATCACAATAACATTGAGGACTAAAACACTGAGGAGCAGAAGGGGCTGAAGTCCATTCTCACTGCTGAGCCATGATGACTAAACCACAATTACTTGTTATGGAACAAAGGAAACATTTTCCTCAAGTGGAGAATTCTTATGCCTACCTAACATTGGTATAGCACAGTAGTTTTAGGTAGAGATTTGGTATTACTACTTTGTGTCCATTTTGAGTTTTCAGTTTCTCTGAGTTCCTATTGCTCATGTAGAGAAGCAGCAGAGGATCCAAAGGGCCTCCTGACTATTATACTGGTGGCCAATTAGCCTCAATGTTTTTAAAGCAACTTTTTGTCCCATATTTATCTTTAACGTGACACCATTTTTTTTCTGAAAGTATCACCTGGCAGGTACACAGATTAAGTGGCCCGGGCATGCCTTTGCAGAACTGAACTTGCAAGTTCAACAAGTATCAAAGATGACTTCAGAGTTATATACTGGCCTTGGATATGCTGCTCCTTGAGGACCATGGAGTTTGTGGAATGTTAAATATCACCGACAGAGAATGCTGTATCATGATACATAATATGTCTACCTCAATAAAAGAGGCTCAGGCAATACTGAAACGAGTAATGGACCAAAAACAGGGGAACTTTTCCAATCCACACAGTTGAAAGACTGGCTCAATGGCTGGGCCCAGCTAGGCTCCGAGATCCTGATTACATTCTATTTTACAATCTCTGGGACCCACAGGACAGGGGCATGGTTGGCAAAAAATCAGAATGACTTGGGTCTTGTACTTTCAATGGCTGGCACAGCTACTGTTCAGTGTATGATTACTATCTCCTCTAGGTCTTTTATCTTGTCCCCTTCTATCTGATATCTAATAATCACTAGCCTGGAAGACAACATCCCTGAAGAGTCCTTTCCATCCCAGTATCGCTGGAGCTGTACTCTTTTGTGATTTTCTCAACCACTAACCCTAATTAGACAGGAGGTTTTTGGGCTGAGGTGCCCACCACCCTTGGGTAGCTGAGATCAGCAAGGTGTGGCAGAAGCAATGTTGGTGGAGTTCCATTCTCTCCTTGGCATGCCTTTTCCAGTCCCAGTGTCCCTGGAGCTGTAAGAAACAACAACGTAACAAGCCCCCAAACAAAAAGTAAACTAGAGGGCCCCAAGCCAACAGGCTCCCAAAGCAACAGGACCCTCAAAACAAAACAACGGGCCCCAAATAAAAATCCTCAGCCCCTACAAACAAACAAAAAACAAACCTCAGGGCCCCAAAAAACAGGTGAATGAAAACAGAAGAAAACCCAAACAGCAGCCTCTTAAACCAAACAAAACCCAAATGAAAACCACAAGCCTCCATACAAAAAAAAAAACAACCAGACACAGGCTCCCAAACCAACAGTCTCTAAAAAAAGAGGACCCTAAAACCAAACAACAGAACAAAGAAAAATTCCACAGGCCTCAAAACAAATACCAAGCCAAAGGCCACAACCTGAAGAAAAAACCTAGAGTGCCCCAAAAGACCAAGCAACAGGCCCTACCCCCACAAAATAAGAAAAAGCAAAGTAAACCCTAACCCTATGGCCCCAAACCACCAGGCCAAAAAAAAACAGAACCCCAAAACCAAACAACAGGACACACAAAAAAAATGCACAGACCGCAAAACAAAAACTATAGAACATATATAAGAACATATATAAGAACTAAGAACATATATAAGCCAAACAACAGCGTGGGAGAAAAATGGACAACACATAGATTAATGTAATCAAGTATTGTTGTTTATTGAGAGTAGCAGTAGCCTCTTTATACACATTCAGGCTGATAATATAAGCATATTGCTGACTGGTACAACACATTCTTCATATACCACAGGGCACTATCTAACTGGTTAAATACAACTGTTTATGTGCTGTCAATGCAATGCTTTCACATCCTGTTATTCTTCTTTTCTGCTGCCAACTTCCTTATCTTTCTGATCTATCTGATGTTTTAATAACCTTGCAGCTGGGCCTCAAAGCTCACTCTGGCTAATAATAAGTAGTCAGGATTGCTCACATGTCCGTTTTCTTCCAGAAACTGCTCCACAATTCCCACTTCTTGTTTTGAGCAATCCAGACTTGCTTCATCGCGTGAGATAACATGGTAATGCTACATCACCATAAACAACATACTAATAATACAAAAACAATAATAACTAATATAATTGATAAACCTTGTTTAATTAAATGATTAAGCCATCCCCCTAGCCCTAAGAGGTTTAACCAATCGTCTAACCCAGTATATACAACAGTTAATTTTTTCATGTTATCTTTAATCAATTGGATTTGGTTGTGAATCGACTCCGAATGATCAGACAAGTTCATGCAAGACATCCCATCAAAGTCTTCACAACCTCAAGCTAACACTAAAAAGTCAATGGCAGCACAATTTTGTAAGACAGTATATCTGACACTATCAACATCTTTTAGCATCTATGTTAAAATACCAGAAGTTCATCTACTTAGCAGTGCAACAGGCTAGTTTGTGTATATCGCCAAGAGCTTCTCCTGCTGCTACATGTGGGACAAACAAAGCAGCAAGAACTCCCTCTGCTGTACCCCAAATTTCAAGTTTGCCATTACATTCTGGGCCCAATTAGTGTATTGAGCGTTTTGATCAAAAGTGTTGTTTTCCACTTATTAGTGCTCTCATATCAGGGGCTAACAAGGTTTATTTTCCAATATAACATGGTCCTCCTATCACTTGTTTAGGAATACACTGCCATGCTCGATCACCACAAAGCAAAAAATATCCATCAGGTAGCTGTTTTGCTGTATCATTATTCCATATGCCATACTTGCTGCCTTCCATTTCCGCGCCTATAGCTCCATCACAATATCCATTCCTGCTCTGATACCATTGTGCCTTTTGAGTGTTACAGTTCTGTGCTCGCCTTTCCCCAGTTGGGTTTTTGCATTGTGCTTTGAAATGGCCTGCTTTTCCACAGTTAAAACATTTTTTGTCTCTTTTTTTCCCCTTTTTGTTTTTTATTTTGTACTATAAGACATACTGCGGCGCCTACTGCAGCGGCGAGATGTGCAGCTTTATCTGCTTCTAGCATTCGCTCAGAAGCTTCCAACAACTGAGCTACTGTAGCACCTTCCGGGAGTAGTCCTAACACATGTTTAGTTTTTTATTAGCATTTTCACATGCTAACATATAAAAAAATTTCATTTTCATATCTTCTGACAAATCGGGATGTGATATTATTGCTGATATCAGCGATATTATCACAAATATTGAATACGGCTCTGTTAGCCCCTGTTTAGTATTTGTGAAAGAGAGGGTTGCTTGTGCAGGTTCATGCACAGTTTGCAAAGCTTTATATGCCAATTCTTGTGACAGTTGTAACACTTCAGTTTGAAACCGTGCCTGCAAATCTGCGCATACAAAAGGACCAGTACCCAGTAACATTTGTGCTTGCACCCCATATAATACATCGGTGTTCTGTCTTGGAATTGCAGCTGCATTTTCACACAACATTTATGATGAAATTGCACTTGTTGAGAAGGAGTTAACAGAGTATTAATGAGCATTTTTGTGTCATATGGCATCAACAATTGAGAAGTAAAAAGATATTGCAAAATAGATTGAGTAAATTGACGATTTCAAACCATACTGCGTAATGGTTGATTTGGCTGCTTTTATAATTTTCCAGTCTAATGCAACCCATTGCCCCCCTCCCCCTGGTCCCACAACCACTGGGGAAGCCATCAGACCCATGTTGGGAATCATTTCTCCTTCTACTATAGCATTTTGAATAATCCCCTTCCATCTAGTTACCGGACCCACACTCCCACCCTCCCCTCCCCGTGTTGGATCTGGAAGAGGTGGAGCAATGGGTGTTAAAGGGATAAGGGAAGTAGGAGCAGGAATAGGGAACGGATCAGGAGACAAAAAGAGATTAGTGCCCCTGGGTTGTTTGGGATGTTCCCCAGAGCAAAAACTAGGGGGATTTTCAGGGGTATACTCATCCTTGGTCTCTAGTTCTTTCAGTTTTTTCAGCAGATCCCTTAGTTGCTTGTCTCTGAGTCCCAGCTCCTCCTTTGGTTGTTGCTCTATAGCAGGCATTACCAGTGTTGACAGGGGAAGCGGAGGATAGATTGATAGCAACAGTGGTTGAGAAGATAAATCAGGCGGTGGAGGAGGGGAGGAAGGCAGTGGTGGCAGAGCAGCCAGGAGCCACGGCAGGCGGGCACGAGGGAGGGGGTCTGCATTCTGAGATTCCTTGCCCGTGTTGTCCTGCTTCTCTCCCTCTGGGTCCTCCAACGATTCTGGTGGCAGCAGTGTTTTCGGTCGCTTTTGGTTTTGCTTCTCGGTCCCATTTTTACTTTTTAGTGAACCACAGGGTCAATTGCCACAGTTGGCTGAGCTTGAATTAGTATAGTCCCCCTGGGTGCTGGTGGGGGTATTTTAGGTGCCTCAAATAACTGTCCAGAGGTCGAGTCCATATTTTGGGCATTTGTCGATACTGCTAGATCAGGCGTTAAGGCAGCGAACACTGAGGCTGCTGATGCCCTCTCACTATGCATTTCTTTTAATGTGTCTCGAATCAGCTGCCACAACATGGCTAATTCTCCAGCCTCCTTAGACCTTTTGCTAATTTCTTCCCATAAGGACTTCCCAATTTCTTCCCACATTTCCAGCTCAAAAGCTGTACTGACAGTGGGGATCAGGGCTTTCTCTTTAGCCCATTGTAGCAGCTGCTTCAGACTGCCACTCTCATAATGTATCTCTCTCTTTGAGGGGATATGTTGGAGGAGCTTAACTACTGCCTTTTCTTCTTTACTGGTGCAGACCCCATCTCCTCCCTGACCACTCACCTGATCAGGGTGAGATTCCTCCGGCGAGTGCACTTCTACCAGCTGCAGGGGCAACGAGCTGTTTCGGTCAGCTTTCCCACTACCCTCTCCTTCCAGCTGTCTTCATTGCTCCTAGACAGCAACAGCAAGAGGGTCCCTGTTCAGGTGCCAGTTGCAGGAGATCAATGGACAACACGCAGATTAATGTAATCAAAGTATTGCCCTTTATTGAGAGTAGCGGCAGCCTTTTTATACACATTCAAGCTGATAACATAACATAATATAAGCATATTGCTGACTGGTACAACACATTCTTCATATGCCACAGAGCACTATCTAACTGGTTAAATACAACTGTTCATGCGCTGTCTATGCAATGCTTTCACATCCTGTTATTCTTTTCTGCTGCCAACTTCCTTATCTTTTGCACGTAGCTGATCTTTTAGTAACCTTGGAGCTGGGCCTCAAGGCCCTTAGCTCACTCTGGCTAATGCTAAGTAGTCAGGATTGCTCACATGTCCGTTT
The DNA here is from genome assembly GCF_036169615.1 of Heliangelus exortis. Taxonomy (NCBI): domain Eukaryota; kingdom Metazoa; phylum Chordata; class Aves; order Apodiformes; family Trochilidae; genus Heliangelus; species Heliangelus exortis. The sequence goes on from NC_092424.1 coordinate 47,368,841, forward strand.
TCTTCCAAAAACTGCTCCACACAACAGCACCACCACCACCACCACCCCCCAAAAAAAAAAAAAAAAAGTCTAAAGAAAAAACAAATCACTGGAACCAAACAAAGAAAAACACAGGCTCCAAAACAAACAAAAAAACCCACAGGCCTTGAAACCAAACAAAAAAATAAACCACAAGCCACTCCTGAACAACTAAACACAAGCCAGACCTCAGACCCAGCAACAAACACAATCCCCCTGCCTGAAACACAAACAACCCTCCTAAACCACAAACACTACTCCCTGAAACCACATACAAGCCCACCCCCCACAAACACAAGCCCCCCATGAACCACAAATACAAGCCCCCATGCCCCACCAACTGACAAGCCTCTCCCAAACCATCAAACAACAACCCCCCTGACCCACCAACACACACAAGGCCACCCTGACCCACCACCACAAGAGCACCCTGTCCCATGACCAAACACAAGGTCCCTATGAACCACAAATAAAAGCTCCCAGACCCACAAACAAGCCTCCCAACCCAGACACGTGCCTCCGACCCACTAAGAGACGCAAGCCCCCCAAACCACAATCAATACCCCCCTGACATCCCAATGAACAAGCCCTTCTGATGTACCAATGAAAACGAGCCCCCTCCCTATCCACCCAACACAAACCCTTTGACCCACCACAAGACACAAACCCTGTGAACAACAAGTCTTCCCGCACCATGAACCTAATGCCCCCCAAACCACACACCCCCTCAACCCACTGAACACAATTCCCCCACAAACCACCAAAAAAACCCAATACTCCCAACCAACCCAACACCACACCCACAACCCACCAGGCACATGCCCCTGACCCACAAACACAACCCCGACACACAAAGAAACAAACCATCCAAACAACCAAACACAACTCCCCCACAACCCACCCCGATCCACCAAACATAAGCCCCCATGCCCCATGAATAAACACAAGCCTCCCACAAACCAAATACAAGCCACCTCAAACACAAGCCCCTCCATGAACCACAAATAGAAGCTACCAGACCCACAGACAAGCCCCCTCAACCCACCAGACACATGCCCCTGACCCACCAAGAGACACAGGATCCCCAAGCCACAAACACTATCTCCAAAACCTACCAACGAGCAAGTCCCCCCAACATACCAACAAAAACAAGCCTCAAACACCAAACTGAAGTCCAGCGAATGAAACACAGCCCCTCCCCTGCCACCCAAACCAAAAATGACAAAACCCTACACAACAGATGACCCAGAAGAAACACAAGCCCCACACCCAACACAAACTCTGACGAACACGACTCCCCTCAACCCTCCACCAAACAGAAGCAAACCCCAAAGCACCAAAAAATACAACCAGCCTCCTGCCTAGCCACATCAGCCTGCCCCCCCAACCAACAAGAAACCCCAGCCCATCCCCTGAATCACCAACAAACCCGAGCCCACTGTCAGAACAACCAAGAAATACAAGCCTCACCTCGAACACATGCTGTCCCCGAACGACAGCCAAACACAAACACAGCCCTCAAAGCACCACGAAACACAAGCCGTCCCCAAAGCACCAAAATACAATGACCCTTAAAACCAAAACGAAACACAAGACGCTCCCCACCCCAAACCACCGATACATACAAGCACACCACGCTCAGCACCGATACACACCAGCCCACCCCACGCACACAGCCCTTTGACGTCACTTTTTGCCATAAACCCCTTCCCGAGAACGGACTCACTACTCCCGGAACTCTTCTCCTCGGAGACTGACCGCTGCTGTGTTTACACAGCGTTTGTATTTCCCGCGGGTAGGGCTGGCCACACCCACACAGCACCCCGCCCACAAGCTGCCGCACACGGAACCTGCAAACCGCTTTCCCGGCGACAAAAAGAACCCACCGACCACGGCAGATTCCCCAACACCAACCAACAGATACCCCTAACCCTAAGAACCCCTCCCCGAAACACCACCAAGCTCAAGCTCACCGAATCAAGCACAAGACACCGCGCCCCGAGCCAGCACAGGTGTGTAGACAGAACTCTACACAACTAAAGATGCCGCCGAATAAACACGCCTCCCGCTCGAACACAAGCTCCCCGTAACCACCACCGAACACAAGCTCCCCCTTAAGTACAACCAAACTCAAAAGCCCCTCTCCGAAACACCAGCTCCCCCCGAAAGAGAACCAAAAAAAAGTGTCGTCCCCCCCCGAAGCAAAGAAGACGCCTCCCGAAACACGACCCTCTAAAAAAGGAACACAAGACACCCGCCCCGCACCCCGAAGCACCAAGAAACAGAACCCGCCCCCAAAACCATTAACAAACACATCCCCAGCCCCCGAACCCTTAGGAAACCCCAGCCCAGACCCCGAACCACCAAGAAACCCCTGCCCAGACCCCGACCCACTGAAATACATCTGCTCACCTCCCGTACCACCGGAACACACCAGCCCACTCCTGGAAACATGGGTACACACCAGCCCAGCCCCCGAACCTGCAAGATACGACAGCCCACCCCCCGGACCACGAAGAAATACAAGGCTCACTCAGAGCACATGGTTCCCCCGAACCACAGCCGAACAGAAGCACCCCCCCCCCCCCTCAAAGTACCACGAAACACAAGCCCTCCCAAAAGCATCACCAAACACAAGTCGTCCCCTGAAGCAACAAAGACGCCCCTCCCCCGAAGCACCACGAAAGATAAGCCATCCCCCGAAGCAACAAAATACGACCCTCAAAACCAAGAAACAAGCCCCCCCTCCCCGAATCACCAAAGAACACAAGCCCACGCCCCGAAGCACCGAAAAACCCTAGTACAGCCCCCCCCAAGCCACCGAACCGCACCAGCGCATCCCCCGAAATACGAAAAAACACAAGCCTCACCCCGAACACAAGCTCTCCCCGAGGCAAAACCAAACACCCCTTCAAAGCAACACGAAACACAACCCCCACCGAAGTACCAAAACAAGTCCCCCTCAAAGTATAAAAAAAAAAAACAAAAAAAACACAAACGCTTGAAAAAAATAGAAACAAGCTCTCCCACAACCCGAAAAACCAGCCCAACACCGCTCCAACCCTCCCCCCAAAGACCGACACACACCAGCCCACCCCCCGAAAAATGAAGAAACACAAGCCTTACCCAGAAGCTCCCCCCAAACCACAACCCACCACGAAACCCACGTCCCCTCTCGAGGCAACAAAGACGCGCCATCCCCAAAGCAACACGAAATACAAGCTGCCTCCCGAAACACCAAAATACAATGACCTTCCAAACCAACTAGAAACACAAGCCCTACCACACCCTACAAAATACCAAATAAACTGAACCCACCCCTCGAATCACCAAAACACACCAGCCAGCCCCACAAACCATGAAAACAACCCAGCCCATGAACAACCAAAAACCACCAGCCCACCCCCCAGCCACTAAAACATGCCAGCCCACCTCCCAAATCACCAAGAAACACCAGCCCAGCCCTGAAGCATGAAAAACGTGAGCCAAGCCCTGAACTACCAACACCAGCCCACCCGCCCCAAAACACCCCTTTGATGTCACTTTTCATCATGATCCCCTTCCCCAGCACAGACTTAACCACTCCTGAACCTCCTCCAATTAAAAGTCAACCTGTCTCGTTCTTCATTTCAGCTTCACCTCTGGCTGATGATTATCTATAATATATAGATTATATCTGTATCTGGCTATACAGATTATCCAATCTGTATAACATCAGATTGGACTACACGTGCTTTCGCTTACATCATTAGTTAGTAGGTAGCCTACTTTGTTAGTAGAGAGCAGAAAGTCTGCATAAACTGTACACATATCAGTGACAGGAGGTTGCATTTAGCTCTGGAGCCAAGGGTAAAAATCAGCGGTGTCTACCGAACTCAGTGGGCTATTGGTCAGCAGACAGTGTTCATCAGGTGCAGAAATTAAAAGGTACCTGAGAAAGGTATAGTCCATCTGTACCGCTACAGTGCATGTTTTAGGAGCCCTGGGGCCTGGGCAGTGAACAGGCTCTGCCTCAGAGTAAGACATCAGGGCAATCCCCTCATTCTCCTCCTGGTCCCTCCTGCTGCAAAGGAAAACAGTTCAGAGTCCAGCAATGGAGACCACAGGGCCAGTTCCACCGAAGCCTGCCCTGCTGGGTCCTGCAGAGCAGTGCTGAGTGGTGCCACAAGATGGACAGGGAGTCAGTGGCTGGAGCCGTGGCTGCAGCTAGGAAGGACACTGTGAGAACCAGTATGCCAGTGGGAAAGCATGGCCCAGCCATCACCCTGCCCTCCTCCAAGCTGTGGGCAGCAGCAGTCTCCATGTCCTTGCAGAACCACGTCCACCAGGCACTTCTCATTGGGTGTCCTCAATCCTGCAGGTAATGTCCCCCCTTTGGGCTGCCACACCTAAACGGAAACACTCAAAGGACAAGTGAGCCCAGCTTAGCAGCTTGCAGGAGGTTGCCTTTCTTTCCAAAACTCACTTGGTGCATCACAAGTTCCCCTCTGCTGCTGGATGGGGGCCATGACAGGCTCTTGTTTGGGATCAGTCTGCAAGAATCAGCCTGTGCTCAGAGAGCAGCCCCGCAGCAGAAAGGGCCACTGGCAAGCTTCCCTTGACCCCAGCCTTAGCATGGCACAGGTGGACCCTCAGCCAGGATGAGCCCGTGTTCCTGGTGGTTCCCCAACCCACTCTGCTCCATCACTGGCATTGTGGGACCTTCCCTCCATCCAGCACATTTCACCCAACTCCTTGCTCAACCTTGGCCCCCTGGTACAGGCCACAGCATGTGAAAAGCAGCCATGCTCACCACTGCCTGGGCCTCCAACAGCCCCTCCAGCCTCCTGGTGCTGAATGTCCTCCACTGGGCAAGAGAGGAGTGGAAGGTGAGCAGTGATGCCCCTGCTGCTGGGCTGCAGAGCAGTGCTCGGGGAGAGAACCCAAAGCAGAGAGACACCCATTGGCATGACAGCTGCTCAGCTCCTGGTCCAGGACTCTGAGCAAAGGCAGGCAGGTGACTCCGGCTCCTTGGCTTCAGACAGGGAGAAAGCTGACTGAGCACCAAGCTGCCTCTTCTCTCTTGCCAGTCTTGTCTCTTCTCTCTTGCCAGAGCTACTTGCAGCTGCAGGCGCCCCTCTCCTCAGCTGGGAGCTGTGTTCCCCCATCTGGCTGCGCCTGAAGCATCACCCCCACCTTATGCCAGCAATGCACGCAGACAGTGCTCCTTCAGCACCCAGGAGCTGCAGGAAAAGAGGACAACCAGCGTCAAGCCTCGCTTCTCCTCAGACTTGAGCAGAGGCTATGCGAAGTGTGGAGGGCTGCCTCGGTGATTTGAGACCTGAGAGCTAGCGAAAAGGCAGGGTCCCAATCTGCAAAGCAAGGCTGACCAAAGATAGAAAATTTTTTCTCCTGTTTTTTTCCTCACTGCATTCACAAAAGCAAAGGATGCCAGGGGCATGGGGTGGAACCTCTCCTGCCCAGCCAAGGGACGTGGCAGAAAGAGCCACTCGAAATCAGCAGTGCAGTAGCCGGTGGGCCAGATGAAGAGGAGGGAGGTCATGTCCTCATTGCCGCTCCTCTTGTCCTCTTCTTGTTGCTCCCACACCGCCTCCTTGACTTCGCCAGGCAGAGCTGTGGGCGCAAGGTGGTGCCACGGCTGCAGAGAGGAGCGGCAGGCAGAGAGCTGGAGATGGCCTCCTCAGGGTCCCCCGATCGGGTAGAGCCCTGTCTGTGCCCCATCTGCCCTTGGGACACCCAGTTGGGTGCACCTAGCTGGTGCCAAAGTGTCCCAGAGATTGGGGAAATCTGGCTCTGAGGGGCTTATCACAACTTGGTGACCACCAGTTCCTCCTGGAGGACAAGAAGGCGCCTCTCACTCCTCTTGCAGCCCCAGATCAACTGCATGTCTGCGGCCAGCACCGGCTCGGGGTTCCTGAGAGCCTACCTGAGGAACCTGAGAGCTCTCCTGAGCGTGGCGGGCATTAGCAAGGCCGCTGCTGCAGGGCCCCGCTGTGACAGCTCCGTGTGCCTCCGAGCCGCAGGACAGAGCCCACCGAGAGCCGCAGGAACAGATGGCCGGGCACAACCCGCCCAGGGCAGGAGGGCCCTCGCCGAGCACCAAGGATGAGGTGCGGCCGACGATGGCAAGGATGCGAGGTGGAGGCTGGTGTTGGTAGTGCTGGTGGTGCTGGTGGTGCTCGGCCAGCCCCTGCCCCTCCCGCGGCCGCTCGGTGCCAGCACCGCTGCCCCCTGCAGGCTCCGGCGGCCGTTGGCTCCAACTGACCAACGCTGCCCCCCAACGCAAAGTGGGTGGGACATGTGAGGGGGGGGGGGGGTCGGGGCCCTGGGATTGGACGCTTCCTCCAACATGGCCGCCTCTGGCTGGCAGCGGGGAGCCCCGGGCGGGATGGAGTCACCTTCCCTTTCCTTCTTCCCCGGCTGTGCCTTCGGGGTGCGGTTTGCCGCCTTAGCCACAGCACTGCTTTGCTGGCTCCAAATTGCTCGGCTTAGGGGTACCGGGCTCTGCAGAGATGCTTTTTCGTAGGAGAGGACCAGAAATTTAAGGGGAGAACCCACATACTTTTTGGTACTTTATCTACAGTGCTTCCCCTTTTTATCCCTGCAAGCTATTAAAAGGCATTCAACCCATCCCATTCTTCATTTCAGCTTCATCTCTGGCTGATGTTACCTGTAACATCAGGTTGGGTTGTGCTCTTGCCTAGATCATTAGTTAGTAGATTATTCGTCAGCAGAGAGCAGATCAGCTGCATGAACTGTACACACACCAGAGACAGGAGGTTGTGTTTAGCTCTGGAGCCAAAGGATAAAAGTCAGCAGTGTCTACTGAGCCTGGTGGGCTATTGGTCAGCAGGTAGAGTTCGCTGGGTGCAGAAACGGAAAGGTACCTGAGAAAGGCATATTCCAGCTGTATCTCAAGCCTAACCCTAACGCTAATGGTAGAGGAAGTTTTAGGGCTGCAGCTGAGGTTCCCAGCACTCCGGGTGGCCCAGGTTGGAGACGTGTGGCAGGAGACCCAGTCCTGCCTGACTCCCCCCCATCTTCTCTGACATGTAGGAAAGAGTGTGTTCCTGAGGAACGGCAGCTCTGTCTGTCTCAGGGTGAGTGGTGATGAGAGTGATCTTATCCTAATGCCCCCATAGACAAATGCTGCCCTCTGGGTCCTCGGTGAGCAGCGTGTGGCACGCCAGGAGGGTGCGGGGCTGCGGCTGGGCGGTCAGGCAGGGCTGTCATGGCTGGTGTGGGGCAGCCTGTAGGGCTCCTTTCTGGCTTAGGGGAAGAACTCCACGAGCAGTCACTGCCTGCCAACCTAGGGATTGTTTCCACTCCTCTGAAAGCCATTACCAGAAGGAATACGGCAACACAGAAGGAGGTGCCACTCAATCATGCAGCTGTCCTGGTCTCCATCTGCAGGAAGCGCTTGAGCCTCTCATTTTGGAGGCCACATGAGACAACACTTCTGTCTGGTGTGACCAGGTCAATGATCTGCTTACCATGGTGGCAGAGCTGAAAGAGGATGTCGAGAGTTTAAGGAGTGTCAGAGAAAATGAGCAAGAGAGAGATTGGTGGAGCCAGACCCTACCATCCCTGAGGCAAATCCAGCAGATGGAGGATCCACAAGAATCGGAGGATTCCCTAACACCTTGTTACCCATAGAAGGAAGGAACCCAAGAGATGGGGGGAATGAAAACAGGTCCATGCTCGAAGCAGCAGGCAAATCCCTGTCAGCCTCCCCCATCTTCCCAGTTGCCCCTACAAAATAGATATGTGGATCTGGAACTTGAGGGCCAGGCAGATGAAGATGTAGATGAAGGTCCATCCAGAATGTTGCCTGAGGCTAGTCAGTCACCCCACACATTATGACTGTCTCTGTTGAGGAAAAAAGGACTGTAATTGTTGTGGGCAGTTCCCTTCTAGGAGGAACAGAGAACACAATATGCCAAACAGAGCCTTCCCACAGAAAAGTCTGCTTCCTTCCTAGGGCCCAAGTTAGAGAGGCAACCAGGAAACTCCCTAGTCTGGTTTGGCCCTCAAAAGGGACTTTAGGGTGCTGGGAAGACTGGTTGAAACTTCAGGAACACAGGTAGTGTTCTCTATATCCCTTCTGTGGCAGGGAAGAATACTAAAAGGAACAGGAAAACATATTTGATTAACATGTGGCTTAGAGGCTAGTTCCACCAGCAGAATTTTGGTTTTATTTTTCAGTCATGGGGAGGTTTACATGCCACCAGGTCTACTGGCAAGTCATGGAGTTCAGCTGTCTCAAAGGAGGAAATAGATTTTAGCTCATGAGTTGGTGTGTCATTGAGAGGGCTTTAAAATAAGTTTAAAGGGGGAAGTGGATAAAACCAGACCCACAAGAGATGAGTTTACAGTAAGATTAATTCTCATAGTTTCCACCATTTAAAATATATGAAAAAATAGAACTAACGCTCTGTTGACACTGTAAGAATGCTAGAATTCCTATAGAGATGTGTGAATTTGACTTAGTTTCCTACAATGTTAATTTTTTTTTTTTTTTGCATTGAAAGTACATTTTTTAAAAAATCTTAAAACTTTTTTTTTTTTTTTTAGTTTGTTAATAGTGTAATAGGAAACAAAACAAAACAGAACAAACCAAGTCTTCGGTGTCTTCAGGCTGTTCTTCTTACTCCAGCTCTGAACCACCACAGTGGAAATTGTCTCCACCCAACTATCTCCTGTGTTCCATAGCCCAGGGGCTCCTGCAGAGCAGAGACCTCTTGCACGTGAGTAAGGTGGGACTGATGAGTTTTAAGCAAAGGTGGTCATGGCCAGAGGTGTGATGGCAACATTCCTGCCAGAGACAGAGTGCAGCTCCTGATGGGCCCAGCAGGACTGCAGAGCTCCCACACACTCTTGGCTCTGTCGCTGGCACGGAAAGGGGAGTCTTCCTTTTCAAAAACTTGTGATCTGGCATTGCTTGCTCATGCCAATGAAGCCAGCCTTGGCAAATGCTTTCTGTGAGTCAGCACACACATCTTTGGAAGGGGTCCTGAGCAGGTATGGGAGTAATGACAAGAAACAGGACTGGAGCATGAAGCAACTGGGAAACTACCCTGACAACATAAGCACACGCAAAGGTTTCAGGAGCTCATGGCTTTATGTTCTCCTCTAACATTACACTCTGGAAACACTAATATTTAATTACATCTTTTGTATATTCAAATAATACAGTTTATCACAGTGCCATAAAGCAAAGAAGTCTGTATCTTTTTACACCTAGGTTTGCCTTTGTTACTTGAATTCTCTTTACCTCAAACTTTCTTCATCTTTCAGGTTAAAACAATTGCAAACCTGTTCTTGGTACTGCAATCTGAGCTCCTTTCAGTGTGTGTTAAATGTGTTAAGCAGAGGATGTATGCTGAAATATTCAATAATAATTATCTCTGTAATAATTCAGTTCTATATCAACAAAGGAAATCTCTAATATTTAATTCCAGCTGGCAGTGAAATCTGAATAGCAAGTAGATTAATAAGAAAATATTACAACAGCTGGTTCCCTAAGGAAAACAGCATGTCTCAAAGCTTAACAAATAATGCTCTGGGAGCCATGACTTAGACAAAAATATCATTTATATGTCTGCCATATCTCATCACAAACTGCAAGCCCTTGAAAGGACAGCAAGCAGCAGGGATTGGTCTTTGCATGTGACTATAAGGTACCATCTACACTGCAAACCAGTACAGTAGCAAAGCTTTTTGCCTACACACCTTACGTATCACGTAAACTGAAGTAAAATCTGTATTTGTGAAGGGGAACTTGAGGTACTTGGAGGTGCGACAACAGATTCCAAGAGGTGCTGCTGCATTTGGGCATTTGTGCCAGTTTTCTCACACTTTCAGGCACCAATAGCAACCGCAAAATGTTCCTGATGTTTGCTGTGCTGCCCAGACTGCCATACAAGTAAATAACTGGGTGCAATAAGCTCAATAAGCAACACTTGCAGCAAGCTAGGAAGCCTGAAGTGTACAATCAACTCTCAAGATCCATTATCACAATACTGACTTAATTTATCCGATTCAGCATTTGACTGCTGTGGTGATGGCTGATCTAGGGAAACCATGTGCAGACATGGAGAGCTGCAGTACAATGCTTAAATAACTAGATTTTATTCCCAGGCAGCAAAATTCTCATGCTGTCTTCAGTTCCATTTCAAGCAACAGAGAATTTTGAAGAAGAGAGCACTGGACCAAAGCTTCTAGAAGAAGGAAACCTCATGTCTTACTGATTCTGATCATCCTTCACCAGCTTCACCCAGATATATCTGACAGCACAGCATTGACAGTGATCCAGCAAAAAGAGACAGAAGTATTACTTCACATTTTAACTGATTTGATTACAGTTTGAGTGGAAATATTTAGAAAAAAAATTAGAAAAACATCCCTTTTTTTTCAAACACTGATTCCTACTATGTGTATTTGTGTATGTGTTGGCGGGTGTGAATCCCCTTGTGTATTGCCTACAAATTTACAGCTGTGGATCCTCTTCTGGTTATGAATGCTCTAGGACTTTTCAACTTGATTGTCTAGGGACTACTTGAGTACATGCACTTGTCAGTCCCTTCTTAAATTCTGGGTGAGTATGTGCAGACCAGAAAGAAATGAAAATGGCTTTAATCAAACAGAAAGGTACAAAAGCTGGGAGAAACTCAATCTTATGGACAATCATATTTAATGAAGTTGTTTGTGTATCTGCAGGAACTTTTTTTGTTTTTTTAGAAATCAGGTCAGACACCATTTCATCTTTCCTTGGTATTATTAAAAGTGCTCTTTTCTTCATTTTTAATTTGTTTTTCTTGTCTGTGTCTCCATTTTTATGAATAATGGAGAAGTGATTCTGTGTCAGTAGATAAAATATGCATCAAGACATCACCTGTTACATTACTTTTTGGCTTTTATCCCCAGAAAGCTTGAAGGATTTACATAGTCCTTTTAGACTGGGAAGTGCCATTATCTTTATTTTAGTCAGGGAATTGAGTCCAGAGGGCAAAACCAGACTACATGGAGATAACAGCTCAAACGCACAACAGTCCTTTTCTCATAGCTGGGGAAATCTGTGGCTGCACCAAAGTGGGGACCACCTGCATGCTGGCTTGGTGATGGCACAGGCTCAGGGAAGCAGTTTGTAGTTTAAAGTTGAGAGGACACCGGGATAACATTATGGACACAAATAATATTTTTTTAAAAAAATTGGATTTTCAGTTGCCTAGAGAAAGGTGGCCTGAAGAAAAGTAACTTAACCTGACATCCTTTGCAGCCACCAGGAATTTTACAGCTGGCTTCACAAGGAGAAGACTGATCTACAGACTCTGAAAACACCATTTAGTTTGATTTCTTATCAGTACACAGGAGATCTCTGGGAGAGCTCGATGTCCCAGTTTCCTCTCCACCTCTTTGTTAGTTGCATATTTTTATCCAAAACCACGTGCATACACACTCTCTCCACCTAGTTTTTGTAGTGCAAACTAAGATACAGAAAGCACTGATGTCAGAGTTGCTTTAAAAATCTCCAGTTAAGCACAGCTGAAGCTACACACTGTACACTCCTTCTTACTTGGTACATGATTGTACTGTCTGCTTCATAAACAGCAATCTCCAGAGCCTGCCAACTTTCTCTGCTGGTCACCACAACAAAAATTGGTTGGATGATGACCTCAAGCAATGATCAGAAGATAGTGCTAAAATTAAAAGCAGCAATCAATAAAATGAAATAGTATTCAGACACTGCTTCTGTTGGGGCCAATATAATGTTTTTCTTGGAATGGATGCTAAATGGTCCTGAACAGGTTCAGCCAACTGCATTTGTTTATGCCTGGAAAATAATATTGGAAAGCTGGTCTTTTCCAAAGGAAGTAGCTTTCAATATGGTAAAAGGCTCTGAATTTTTTTTTAATGAATAGCTGAAGACCGTGTGTTCCACAGCTGATGGAGTTAAAATCCAGAAAAAACAAACTACCATGCAGAGCAACACTGACATTTTGCAGGGCTCAGTGATACAGCAAATGCCAAGTTTGCCTTTTTTCTTTTTTTTTTTTAATTGGCTTCTCAAAGGCAAAAAGAACTGTGATATTTACATTAAAATCAGCCATTTCATGAAGTTGAAATCAATTTTTATTTGAGCTTGTAGTTTTAGCCGTGATGTAACTAAATCTAACACTATGCCAAAATATAACTCAGGCTCTGCTTAGTGAATATTAAGGCGCTTATTAGCTGAGATGCAGTCACTCAGGTCTTTATTTTATTTTCAAGGTAAAGTGATCAGGGCTATTCCTAATGCCTCATTTTGTAGGATTTTACACAAAGCAAACATAACCTTCAAACAGGCGCTAGCAATAAGCTCCAGCATGGTAGGATGACTTCTCCTGAACTAGAAATCTCTTCCCATGTGACTTTACAAGTTAAGAACAGTCAGCACCATTTCATTTTTAGTCCTCTTTTGTTATATAATTTTTGGGATAGAACTGAATATATAAAATTTAAAGCCAGGTCTGCACTACAAAGCCCACTTTTCATGCTGTTCCAGTACAGCTATACAGACCTACCAGGTACAGTATATCAGGTTGGTAGACCTCTGCAGTATACAAAATAATCACATTTATTTATGTCATTTTTTAAGACCCTTGCAAGTCTAGAACACTGTTCATTTTTGTGTTCTTTTATAATTTTTTTTTTCCTAAGCGCTAGAAGAGCATTTTTTTTACTACTTTACAGTACTGTAAATCTGCTGCATTCAGTAAATCTGGAAACATGATGGATTTGAATATCTCCAGTTTGGTAACTTTTTTAATTGTTTGGCAAATTAATTTTAATTTTTTATCCTCAAGCTTCACCTGTACTGCTACTGGTAGATCTCACGTAAATGTAGATTAATGAAGTGGATTGACCCTGGCCAGCAACTAAATACCTACCTACTCATTCACACCCACATCCAGCAGGGTAGGGGGTAGACTAAGAACAAAAGCAAGAAAAAACCCTCCTGGGTGAAGAGGAAGGTAGTTTAGTAACTGAATGAATGGGGAGAAAAAAGCAAATAAAAGAAACTAGTGATACAAAAGCAATCACTCACCACCTCCAACAAGCAGGGGGATGTTCAGCCAGTCTCTAAGCAACTTAACTTAAGGAAAAAATCATTGCATAAATTTGGATAGATGGCTATGGTAAATTTATTAACTCCACTCCCCCAGCATTTTGGAGTTGCACAAGATGCATGAAGGTTTTACAGGTAGGATTCAACACAAAAGCTGGACCTAGTCCTCTGGTGTTATTGGGTGTTGTTTCTATTGACTCATGGGGAGAATGAGGTTGGCATTAATTAAAACACCTCAGTGATGAAAATTGCAGAAATTATCTGATTAATTTTCACCATGTGTCTGCCTGTCTGTCTCTTGATTACAGATGCAGGTTGAAGCAACCACTCTCCTAACTTGGGTATCTCAGTTGGATCTCTCAAACTGGTGTGATGACACCATCGGCAGCCAGTCTGCTTTTGGCTACTACTTATACATCACTAGGACACAAGCAGTGCATCAGGAAAGTTAATAAATAATAAAAGTCACAGCCAATTACAGTCAAACTTTTTTTCTGTGTTGGCAGTAGCCCAGTGATACATGGATTATGGAACCAACCTTCTCACTTCAGGCAGTTTCAAAGCATGTGACACTTAGGAGAGGGATGAGGAAAAAAAAAAAAGATGGCTTTCTGTGAACTTGATCTGCAGTCTGCCAGGTTCCAGGCTGGGCCCAGTTTATAGGAGGGAATAGGAACAGTCGTCTGGTGGGAATAATAATGGCACTTTATCAGTAAGTGCTAGTGTTTGAAAAAATGCCACATAATCCCATCCTTACATTTACCTACTTAGCTTAACATCTCACAGGGGATTTTAAAAAGTACATTTTGCTTCTTTTGTATTGAACTCATTGTACTATGGTGACTGGCAGAATATAACTCATTGCTAGATAATAACTTTTTTCTTAAATTAAGTGGAATACATTTTAAAGAGCTTTTTTTCACTTTTTATTGCAGTATCTGAAAAAAAAAGAAGTTAAAACAGGATTTTGTCTTCTCTGACATTTATGCACTTTTGCACACTTTCCACAGAATTAGTTTTGTGTTATACCACATAATAGGGACTAATTGACTTGTATTCTGTAGGTATTGCATAGAATACTAAGGTATACCACACAGCAGGTATGATTTTATGTCCTGCATATGTTTCTTGGAACATATACTACTCTATAGCATGTATAGAGCTTTCATTGCTTTCGGTAGGAAGGAGTAAAAAACCTCTTAAACTCTTTACAGTTTTGTTGTTGTTTGTTTTTCAGAAAGAAAACAAAAATAAAATATTACACTGGTCAGAAAATTATTCAGAAACAGTTATAACATTTTAATAGACTGCTTAGTGGAAGTAAAACTCAGCAGGAAACACAGCCCCACCAGGTAAGTGGCCTCAGTGCACGATCTCTGCAGAGAGCAATGGCTTGTTGGAAACCATTTCTCTAAAATATGGTTTAATGTTTCTGGCGACCCTGAGACTTCCATAATCTGATCTGTTCATATAGCTATAGATTTTGTGCAGCTTGTTCATGTCCTAATTCATTGAGAAAATAAAAAAAATAATTAAAAAAAAGCTTTTTGTGTATAAACTTGCCCCTTTGTAACTTCCTGGCTACAGACATTGTGAACTATGCATAAACAGTGGTTCCATGTGCCTGCTGAACTACCACAATAACAGGAAAAACACTTTGGTCAGGACTCATTCAAAAGAAGGCAGTCTTCCCATCAGCAAGTGAACTTTATTATCAACACATCAACAAAATCAGGAATACTAAAATATACATCCTGACCTGCCTCTGATGACTTGTCTGGACTCGAGCAAAATGCATTATTGTGTACTTGCAGAATTCTCTGGTAGAATTGTTCTGTGAGAAAATATCTCATTCTGTAATGAACTGCTGAGGAGAAACAGTTGCTCCAAATATTTGATACTTGTCATTTAGCAGAAAAAACCCAACCCACAAACAAATAAACAAATAACAAACCCTTGTAAGTGCTTTTGCTTTATTTTTAGCATCTTATGATCTTAAATACATAACACAAACAACTTGTAATTTCAGCAAAAAAATAATCTTGAAGAATGAGCAGTGATAGGAAATTTCAATTTGTAGGCAGAATGTTTTCTAGGGTTATATGCCACTGGAAGCACTTTTCTATAAAGGAAATTACTAGGCATGCTTTCCCCTTTTGCTATAACAATCTCTTGTATCCTGACTCTGTAATTTTCTCTGATTACAGTATTAGCTGTTATACAATATTTTGACCCTTTACACACAAACGGCTAGGTTACCAGATGTCCTTTATTATAGTACAGAACAAGTTAAGTAGGATGATAAAAAAGTGTCACCCTCTTTCTTCTGCCACTGTCTCAGGCTGCCTCTGTACTTCAGTCTCTGCCAGCCAGGAGTGCCAGGCATTGCAACCAAAAGAGACTACACATGAAGATTTATGTGACTAGAAACTGCACACAAGGTAATAGAAAAAGTGCATTTGCATAAAAGGATTTGGACTCAATGACACATTCCTCTCTCACTGACAATCCAGATTTGTACTCTCTGAACTTGATAGGAGTTCATTTTGCATCTCTCTGCTGGGAACCTAACTCATTCCATATAATGACTATCATGTTGCCACATACCTTTCTCATGCAAAGGGGGGATTTTGAAGGTGCACAAATACACTAACTGTAAATCAGGCCTGAATTTTATTCCCTTTTTATAAAGAGCAGCAACAGCAATCATAAAGGAAATATCTTACCACTCTAGGGTGAAGTTGGCAGGATCAGACTCACACCCTGGCCTCATTTCACAGATGAGTTGTGAAAAACAAAACTGGACGCTAACAGTTAGTACCATTTAAACACCCATGAAAGTTTGAGCAACTTGCAATAAATATTAGTTTGCATTGTTGACTCACACACTGAACAAGTGTCACAGTTTTAGCCAAGAGCCAGGTGACAGATACTCTCTTATTTTCCTACTACTCTCCTAGGCAAAGACAAAAAGGGGAATAAGAGGAGGAGACTTTAAGGTTGTAAAAAAACAAGGATAGGCTTTATGAAGTGGCAACAATGAGGGTGAATTACACATACATCCAAATATGTAACTACAAAACCCATGCTGGTTATTAGTTCCAATGAGAAATGTCCACATTAGACTCAGCAGCAGATGGGGACACCTCAGTCCAGGGTCCCAATGACCATCTGCAACAGCCTTGGAGCAGCCAAGCAGGTCCTACTCTGGGAGACATGCGAAGGCAACCTGTCTGGACAGTGCCCTTCTCCAGTAAGGAAATGAGATGCAGAAGGGGCAACGACAAACAGACCCCAAACCCCCCAGCACCCATCCCCAGGGGTCAGGCCCAGCTCCCTGCGGAGCTACTCCACACCGAGCCCCAGGGCCGGGAGCACTGTGATTGGTCCACAGGGGTCACCTGACCCGCCCTCCCCTCCACGGGCACTGCACAGATACGGCCGGGCGGGACTGGGCGGGACCGGGTGGGACCGGGTAGGGTTTATCCTGCTCCTCCCAAACCCGTACGGCAAGGAAGGTGAGGGTGGTTTGAGTAACTTTTTCTGTAATGAGGCTTCCTTGGTCTGTGGAAAAAGACCTGGGCAGCCAGGTGAACTGAAGCCTATATAGCACACGCAGACCCAGGGAGAAGGCAGCAAATGTGCACAGGCGGCTTTCAATCTGGCATTTCCATCTCTGAGCGGCTGACCTTGTAACATACCTTTCGCTGGTTTTGTCTGTGTGTCTGTGACATCTAAATCTAAACTGAATCAGTGTATTAAAACACTTCTATTAGCTCTACGAAGTTTGGAATCTCATGGTGTAGCCACATCTTGCTACTCGGGCTCACTTCAAGATGTGTTGCACATCTGTACCCTCTCTCCTTAGGAGAGCAGACTGGGGGCAGTAAGTCACTCTACATTCCACACCTCTCTGTGCAGATCCAATGTCAGCAAGGACCTTGGCAAATGTCCTCTAAAGAATTTTGCTGAAGCAGCTGAAGATCCTACTGGGCCCATCTGTGCCCTGCTCTTCTTCTGTTACTTGCCTTATTCTAATGCACATTTAGCATCAAGCAGTTCACCTTCACTGTTGATTTTGTTGAAAACCTGGGCTATGTCTTGCAGACACCAAGACGTGGGCACATGTTGCTCCTCTGTCTTCTACATGATCAAAAACACAAAAAGGTAGGAAGGACAGCTAGGACACCAATAACATCTGGAACTGTCCATGTAAAATTTTCCAGTCTGTCTGCTGAAAAGCCTCTTAACTATATTGGCAAAGTATAAAGGGCCACAGTCTCTTTTAGTGTAAATCAGTACTTAGTGCCATGGAAACTCATGGAGCTACACTAGGTTTACACCAGTTAACCAGTTACACTTCTTCATACCCTGATGAGCATTTAGCCAGCAAAGGCAAGGCTCCTTATAGTCTACACTGACCAGATGCATATCAGACCAGGGCATAGCTTCCTCTGTACAGATCTGCAATTCCATCCCGTATCGTTCCACCTGCCCCCAGATTGCCCCCAGAAGAGCTGCCACAACCTTCCCCTAAGTGATTTTCAGTCACTACATTACTCAGGTAGCGAGCTGAATGCAACATTAATAAATTCAGCTTGTCTAATTAAGGCGATGCAATCAACTGGCCCACAAGCACTTAAGGATCTTCTTAGTAACTATTTTTATCAGCTTGAGTGCAAGACACTGCAGTGCAAGGTATCATTAGTGTTTGATATTTAAAGTCAGGGAAGTTTTAGCTTACTGTATTTTTCCTCACAAGCACTTGCTCTCTGTTAACCCACTCCCTCTGCCATTACTGTGCTGGCTCCCTTTTGCTGCTAGCATCCAACATAAAGTCATTTGCTCTAAATTACTTTAAAGGTACTGATCACCATGCTTCCAAAAATATACTCTTAATAACCAGCTTCTAGGCACAATTTTGGGATTCAGGAAGCTAAAAGTAAAAAAAGAACAAACTCAAATTGCTTTTAAGTGAAAAAAATTCATGAAAGAAGTTTTCCAAGATCTACTTTCTTGTGGGAAGATGCATATTGTTCGTTTGTTTGCCTTCATTTCCTAATTCAGAAATTTTAGGTTACCAAAAATATTTATAAAAATAGTTTATCTGTAAGAATTAAACAGCTTCTGCTGCCCAAGCCTGTCACTTGTTACCTCCATTTAGCTGTAGAGTTTTTAAAATAATATTTTATCAGTTCATCAAGACCCTTACTGTAGTTCATGTTGTCTAGTGTTACAGCAAAAGAAGACTGTTCATGCCCTTCAGGTGTTAAGAACCAGTCTGCTATGTCCTTCCTCTGACTCCCTCTTGTTAGTTCCTATACTCCCTCCTGTTGCTCTGTAACAGAGAAACAGGCAGAGGGCAAGTTATTATTGGAGACACATCATATTCCTACAAAGTCCTTTCTTCCATTAGGAGAAGAGCTGAAACTTAATGGCAAAATCCCCAAAGTGCTACAAAGACAGTTGAAACCCTCCTGCTCTGACACATGGTTATTCAGTGCACGAGTCCAGGAATCTCTTTTGGCTACTGGATGAAGCATACCACTCTTTGCAGGTGTCTTTATTGTGGGGTTGTGCAAACCTGACTTGTTTTCTCACATGATGGAGACTCCTGTACAAGCAGGGCACTGCTGCTTGGAAGTCCATGTGTCTGGGAGAGTGAATGTAACACTGTCTGTAAGATCCTTACACTGCACTAAACTGAGTGCTGGCAAATGCCTTTGTCTTTGTAACAGGCTTTGTTAATTCAAGTGGATCTGGGGAAAAGTCCCTTTCCCACAATTATGACTGCAATTGTTTGACCAGCGCCAATGCATAGGATTTTTTTTTTTCAAAGTTAATTTCTTTGCCTAAATAAGGTATTTGAATTAAGAGAAAAAAAAATATTTCATATTTGCCATTTTGAAAGTTTTCTGCCTGGCAAAAGACTTTTCAATTAGTTGTCATGATGGTATCACAGGTCTTATAATCATGCTAGAGTTAGGTAGAGATTTTTCAGGTGTGGTTTTGGAATCCTATGACCTGTGTTGAAATAAACACCAATGTTTTTGATTGTTTGTCATTACCCTTATGAAAAAAAAGGGACAGGAGAAGAAAAAATCAGGACAGAAAAGATATTTCCAGTGTATAAACAAACCCAAACTACTAGGTCACTGATGTCTCACTTGCTGCAGCTCATTGGGAGTGGCAAGAGAAAGCAACACTTTGGGATTCATCTTCAGCCATCTGTCTCCAAGGAGCAGCTGGTGATGAGATGCTGATATTAATGAAATGAGATTGCTGTCAATTTACTACAGTTAGTGTAGCTGGTTCTGATTCATGCTACCATTATGGCTACCACACCTGGAGGCTTTGTTGACAGTAATGATAATATTTAGGACATCTGTGATTCAACAAGGGTGTGAAAAGCACTAGACTCAGTGCTTATATAGTCTGTTTTTTGCTTGAATGACCGATCTCAGAGTTTCCTGGACTAGTGATTCTAAGCCATTGGGGAGTTGGTGAGTAGGTAACTACATTAGCTATGTTATTCAGATTGGAAAAAAATAGAAAACAGTGGGGTTCCCAGAATTAGTAGCATACTGCAAACATGGAAGTGAATAAGTATGAATAAGACTGTGTCAAATCACTCTGAAATGGCTGTTAAACGGGCTATTCACCAAACATCTGTCTCTGAGCTCCCAGATCCAGGAGGTAGAAAGGACAAGGGCTCACCAGGCTGTGTGTGAGCACAAGCCTTTTTTTTTGTTAACGCTTGGTTTGAGCTCAGGGGCATCTGAACTGCAGTGATAAACAACACGAGTGGTAGGATTACAAGAGGACTCTCAGCAGAGCAAGAGGTGTCTCAACAGCAATCCAGGTCTTTTGGCCCAATCACTTTTTAATATATAATGCAAGAATACCAGGCATGTACTGCAGTTGTCTTTAGTACTTCTATATTTCCTCCTGCATTTTCTATGAAATTTTATTATTGATGTTTTTATGCTTTATTTTAATATAAAAGTACACATGCCTAGTCAAAGCAATTCCTTTGCTGGGCTACAGAGTTGGTCTTTCTCAGAAAACAGGCCATTCTATGTACCATACATAAGAGCTTTAAGGAGAGATTATCTAAACTTGTACTTCTGACACTCATCTGACACAAGGTCTCGGGTGTTCGAGTCCTCTTTGTGAAGCGGGCAGCCCTCTGATGAGGTCTCACCTAGAAGTGACTGTTCTAAAGGAACACCTTAGTACCTTCTTACCAGATTTAGCTGTCATCTCCAGGAAATTCACCCCTCCAGGAACAAGTTGCCCTATTTCTGGCTGAGCTATTTGGCACTTAGCCATAAGGTCACTTAGCAGTTTTGTACTGGAGAGGTATTTGGAGCGGGGCCTTTACCACAGTACTGAGGAACTTGTAGGTGACAAGGGACCCAGCAGTCTCAGGCAGTGTGATGCCCAAGGCACCTGAGGATTGGTTTCAGGAGAGCCAGCCAGCAGTTTGTAAGAGGCTGCTAATGACTATCAATTGCAGTGGTTTTTCCAAAGGAAGTGAATTGTTATTGCAAATTCACAATTGCAAAGGGGTTGTCTGAATTAACACCACCATACTTTGCTAGTTTCAGACTTTGCTGGGGCAGCTTGTGCCATGAAACAGGGATGGAAGGGCTGATTTCTAGAACACACAGATAATCATTATTCTGAAACCCTTATTCTGAAACAGTGCTGGGGGTTGCTGTGCTTTGTGCTGGATGCCACACTTAGGACTGAGGTAGACAACTGCACAGTGGCTGGCACTGTTTTGGAAAGGAAAGAGGTGTGGCAACATCACTTGGTTTGCACTTACCTGAAAGAATCACTGCATTACAAACCTTTCTTACATCTCTGGCAAATCCTTTTAACCTTTCCCCATGCACAGGCTACAGGACAGCAACGTATGGCACAGAACAGGAAAGAAACATGTCTGAAATACTATGGTGAAGGATCCAAAGGTAAATAATTAGCAGATGCCAGCAAGGCACTCAGAAGATCTTTCACATTGAAGCAATTTAACTTCAGAAAGTACAGATTCCCTCTCTCAGAAATGTTTTATTTTCATTACAGCCTGCTTTAAGAGCATTGTGGTATTTTAAGTAGCCAAAGCACTATGAGGTCTGGACTTTTGAAATCTGCTTTGTGATTTTCTCACAGGTATCCAGTCTGCTTTTCGTTTCCCGGATCCTCTTCTTTTTTATTAACGGATGCCAACGGGTGATCAGATATCTTGATAAGTTTTCCATCTATTTTACATGAAAATATTCCTGTTTTGAGGTTTTCATGGTCACTTAAGAGTGAAACTATTTTCCTTTTCTCTGAAACTTAGTATTTTTCTTAATATAGCCTCCTTATACAAAAGTCAGTTCAGAATCTACGTCTACATCCACTGAAATCAACAATATGCCATTAGGAGCAAGATCAAGACAAATCATAGAAAATAAAGAACTCATGATAAAAATAAAGAACTCAAGGCAGGTCATGGTAGGAGACCAGTGCTGTGACACTGGAAAAAGTTCTCAAGACCACAGCTTCAGAGAGGGAGAAAGATTAACTGGAAGAAAATAGAAGAAAAGTAGTGTCTGTACACTTTTCACACAGGACACAGATTTGCTGTAGTTAGTGGGACAAGGCAGTCTAAATTTATAGTGCACTGAATTTTTTTCAGTGGTATCACAGGTATTGGGCAGCCTAAGGCAAAATCAGTACAAAATCTTATTTGATTCTTTCAGCCCTTTTCTTTAAGTCCTGAGCTTCCAGTGTTGTTTGTCTCAGTATGTCTTGTTATTGTACCTTATGCAATCTGTTTCTGCAATTTAATAGCAAAGACGTGGTCCCCAAATTTTTTGTTCTTTAATGTGCATAATAGACATTTACGAGAACAGTAAGTATTTAGCTTTTACCCAGTTAGGTCTTAGATAATGCCTTTTTATTTAAAAATCTATTTCTTCAACCACCAGCTCATTTTAAGAAAGAAAACAACAGTACAGAAGGCCAGTTATCTCCATTTTTTGAGGAGTCAACTTTGCTCACCTCAAGTCTTGTTCTATAGGTTGTACCAATAAATTTAACCCTTGAATTTTCAAGAACTGTACTTCTCAGATTGTCTGTAAAGTGTTAAGTGTAAAGTGTTTTCTTTTATGAAAAAATTATGAATTCTATTTAAGTGTTCAGGGTAAATTTGACACATATCTGGTCTCCAAATACATCAGACTATACAGAAATAATAAAATATCTACATATCCACCATCCATATAAAGACTTCTGTGTAGTGGATATTTCCTGGCACCTAACCAGGGCTTATCCCAGAGTTTGCTTGGGAAATACAGAGAGAGCCCCCTTACATCCCCATGCTATAAAGCAGTCTTTACTGAAGTATCATGTAGGACAAGACTAGATAGAAACTGCAGCAGCTGGTCAAGAGGAGGGTTGTGTCCTGTCTTGTGTTTTCAGTATGGAAAGAATGGTGCAGGGTTGGTGAGAGGAGCTGCGGTAGGCAACATCTCTTCGGTGAGCAACTTGGAAGGATAAGTATTTTGCCTGCCACTCCTTAAAAGCTTTGTTTTGTTTGGGTTTTTTGTTGTTGTTTGGTGTTTTGTTTGTTTGTTTGTTTGTTTTTTAAGATGACCTTTCCAATTCTGTGTAACTGAATGACAGTGAAATAATCAAATACTAGCTCCAATGTAAACTTGCCTAGGGAACTAGAGTTGAAGAATGAAGATGAATGCTTTAAGTGTGGCTTAAAGCTGCTGTCTTTTACAGGCAGGATGAGCATGCAGCCATTCACAGTGTGAGGACACCACTACAGAATTCATTACAAGCTAGATAAAGCAGGACACACTTATTGCAAAGATTGCCATTTTCTGTAAATTTGTAACAGTTCAAAATGGCAGGCTTCCAGAGCTCATCTCTGCACATTATTGCAACATAAAGCAGCCTTGTTCTCATCCTACCGAAATAATTATACCCTCATCTAGGTGAGGAAATGCACACATACAAGGAAAAGAATGATTGCGTGGAATAGTTTCTGCCTGCTAATGTCTGTGTAATTGTATTTGCAGATTAGGTATTGTCCTTGAAGACCTGGAGAGCAGCCAGTGTGCCTCTTCACCCGTACACTTCATGTAAAGAGTTTTGCATAAAAAGTGTTTGTTATTACAGAGGCTGAGCTATTCCATCTTCCAAGATGCAAGATTTTTTCCTGCATTCTCTTATCTCTGGTAAGAGAAGAAGAGTGGCAGTTGCTTGGGTACCCTCTAAATAGTAATTTGCAGCTTCAAAGTGATAGTTCCTCTAAGATCTTAGAGGATTTTCACCAACCAGCTCATACTTGTGAAAGTGACAGTAACAGGTGCTGGCATCTCTGTGTTTCCAGGGTGCCACTGAAGCCCTCACGATTTTGCTGCTCACTGAGCCATGCTTGATCAGAGTTGCAAGATTTCCTCCTGCCAGTGGGTGTGGGTGGGTGTCCATGTCTGTGTCCGTGTGTCCAAGTCCATGTGTGTGTATGTGTGAAGTTTCTGCTCTGTCATCTGCACTTAGAGTTACCTCTAAAGCCAGTCACATGAGTCATCCAGTCTGGGCCCAAAAGTGGTCCATGCAGATGTTACCATTTTAATCAAGCTTTAAGAAAGCAAGGAAAAAAAAATCTGTAGTATTTTGTATGACAAAAGCTCCTCTTCTCATCATGGGTTAGGGTTAGGGTTAGGGTTAGGGTAGACTCAAAATGAATACTTAAAACAATCATGGAAATAATATTTACACATATGTAAGGAATGCATGTCAATAGATGTGAAAATATTTGGTCTAGTTCTGCCAAGACTAATTTGGAAAAGTTTTTTGTATGGTATGATCCTTGGTATTTATTTAAGCAATTATATTCCTTTAAAATTATAAATGCATCATAATTGATTAGTAGCCAGGGACTTTGTGCAGAAAATGGAACATGATGAAAGAAGATGCATGCTGAAAGAAGAAACATGCTAAAAGAAACATGTTTTTTCTGTATCTCAGCCAGTATTCCTTCTGTATGTACTAGCCTTTGTTAAGGGTCAAATTGGACAGTCTGGAGCTTAAATTCCTGTAATGCATCTCACACAGCTCTTTTGCTAATGTGTATTCAATTGAAGAATGACTCTATTCTAAAATTAACTGTGGCCCCAGGGTTAAGTTTTAACAGAATGTTGCCATTTGTGGGTATGGTGCAGCTTCTGTGTAGGGAAGTTGGGTTTTCTATATGAAAACAGTGGATCCACTGTATAAATGAATTAGAGGAAAAGCTGGCAGCCATCACAGTTAGGGCTAGTCTGCACTAGAAAAACCTGCCCAGAAAAGCTAGTTATACAGGCTATGAGTGAGGGATTCTGACTGCCACCCCTCCACTGGCATATTTAACTTGATACACCTGCATTCGTATAAGGATCTCTGCCACTACAATTGTCCATTGCATCATTAATGCTCATTTCTGAATTCCATGTTTAATAAACTGTTAATTTTTAATGACCTGTGTACACATATTTTCATCTGGTTTCCTAAAGAAAAAAAAAAAAGTTCAGTTATAATATATGCATTAATCCTTACAATAATTCCTGAACTTGTTAGCTGATTTCAGTCAAGCCCAAAAAAGCAGCAGAGATCTCAGGCACAATTACTTTCCCATACATTTCATAAAAACAGATAAGCCAAGTACAGGAAAGACTTCCTGTTACTACCTGCATAGACAGCCTGCAGTTCAGTCTTTGTTACACTCAACCTACAAAGAGGACAAACATTATGAATGCTTTAAATAAAGGAAATGTGTCTTTTATAATGCACACCTATTACATATTTGACCATCTAACAGCAAAGCAAACAGCTCTAATATCAGATATCAGAGTATCTATGCAGCAAGAGCAAACTGGGCTCCTTGAGTCCAGCTGCTCATGGCAACATACCATAAGATATCCCTATATATATATATAGTATCCACCCTATCAGTCTGGCAGCATCGACACTATGGGTGCTGCCTCTTTCTCTAGGCTGGCACAACTAGAACTGCAGAACATTCCAGAATAGACAAGCTTTTGCCTGCAATCAAATTTGTGACATAAATTCACAGCATACTTAAAAAGTGCAAGTGGTGGGCAAGACTGGGGTCCAGGGTTCAAGCCAGCAAGCAATTAAGTTCAGTTCAGCCATGAGAGATACCTGAGTTCCTTACCAAGTGGAGTTTATGTTTTGCCCAGCAGGAATCTGGGGTTGTTTGGAGCGTGTTTGTTTGTTTGCTTTTGTGTGGTTTTGTTTCCATTTTTATTGTGGTTTGGGGTTTTTTTGTTTGTTTGTTTTCCTTACAGGGGAATGAATTGAAAGTCACCCATTTCAGCCCCAGTGAGAAATGGCCCTTGGATAGTCAGGAGGAGTCATTGCCCAGTGTTGAGTTCCTGACTCAACTCTTGACTCTTGCCCAATGCAAATAAAGTATTTGCATACCCACAAGTAACAAGGAAAGAACTTAATTGAGGTTGGAAACTCAAGCACTCAGAACAAGAAAATGCCATATTTGAGACCTGGAAAAATTAATTTAGCTGCCTAGGGGCCATATGGTGGGGTTTTTTGGTGCTGTGTGTGTGCTTTGTTTTTTTATTTTTTTAATTAGCTGTACTACTCTTAATATACTCTATTCAGTGTTCTGGAGGGTAGAGCTCAAGGAAAGAGAAATATAATTGGATTTTTTTTTATCCTCCTTGTTCATAGCACCTAAAAAATACAGAGTGAGGACCTCACGAACCTCAAGTTTAATACAGAAATATTTCTTTGCAATGAGGGATTTGTTATTTTCGTGGTTAGACTTTTGAGAACTGGATGTACTACATCAAAACTAGGATTTATCTCTCACCTGGAGACTTTTCTCAGATGCAAAACATCCGTAAATCCTCTTATATTCAGCTGCAGTTAAACACTAATGAAAGCAAGAAGCCAGGTTTTTATTATGGCTTCCCAGAAAATGGGTAACATACAAATAACCAGATGCAGGGAGTTTGGTCTTAAGGCCAGATAAGCAAAAGATGTTCAGGCAGTACCATGTTCTGCATCAGGGTGCCTGACTTTTGCACCCTTGGTTCTCAGGAGAACACCTAAGCCCTCAGTGAGATGCCTTGGAATAATATTCCTCAAATCTGTACATGTAGTACACAAAGCTGCTTAATGTAGCTAATAGAGGATGCTTAGGACATAGCTGTGCTACAAACCCAGCCACTCTCCAGAATAAAGTACCTCATTCAGGGATTTGAAGGCTTCTCTCTTGTCCTGGAAGTGTCCCTTATTGAACATGCATCCACAAGGTCAGTGTTTTAAAATACCTTTTACCAATCTCTCCATGTGACAGTTCAGCAGTTAGACCACTAGCCTGAGGATGTCAGTGAGTCAGATTCAATTCCTTCAAGAACAAATGGGAGAAAGGCTGCCAAATCTTGACCTCCTCAACAATAGACTCACCCACCCCACCAGCAGGAATCTGACAGGGCCCTGATGTCACCCCTAGGTCTTAATGGCCCTTACCAGCCTCACCTGGGACCACCACTCACACCCTCTACCCGTGGACCAGGGCTCTATTTAAGCCCAGGTGCAGGCCTTTAGCTCCTCTCTGAGCTATTTAGTAGATAGTTGTGCTTTCAGTCTGTCCCTTGCCTTGTTTCCTTGGCTTGGATACATGTTGGAGCATTATCACCAGCTGTAGCCCTACCTTCTGCTGCTCCTGACTGCATTCCCCTTCCAGACTCTGCACCTGATTTATTATTGCTTCATCTTCTCTAGGACTGTCAATGGACCCTGCACTACACTGTGACTCCTCTGGGTATCGTGAGGTACTGTTCTGTCTGGTGAGGACACTGCCCACACTCTGGTCATCCTTAGGGCCAATCTCATCCTCCATTGAGCAAGTCTTGCCATTGCTGCTCCCTGATAGCTGTAACTTCTTGCCCTTCCCAAATGCAGCATTCTAGACATGACACTTCCCTCTTGCTCCTGGGAATGCTCTCCAGTGTCTAGTCTGGGAAGTCCTACTTACAGCCTTCCTGTTTAATGCACAGTCCAACTTCCATTAGTTCAGCGTTTGCTTCAAGTGTTTTTAAGCATTAAAAAAAACAAAACAAAACAACCCCCCCAAAATGTACATGGAGTATAAGCAGTGATACTACATGGACTGTGCCAGGGCCCTGCTTCACCCAGCTCAGCAACCGCAGGCTCCGCAGAGATGACAGCGCTGTCTGGGTGATGTGTCATCCCAGGCGTTATCACCTGCTAGTGCTTTGGGTGTTTTAAGAAACTGTTCCTGCAATAGCTTGTTCAGGGGAGATGCTTTTCACTCCACAGCCAGAGTTCGACAGCAAATGTTTGCATTTTCACAGACAGCATGAGTCAGGGTACACCGTGCCTGGATGATTGCCATCTGCGTGTATTTCTCTCTACAGCACCCAGGTCATGGAGTTGGGTTATTCTGTTCCCCAATTTCTATTTCGAGTGGCAGATACTCACAGGTGCCCTTCGCCCCGCGACAGCTCACACCCTGCCCTCAAGCAGGGCCTGACCGGGGGCACAGCGCAGCCTGTCCCTCCACCTTTAATCCCGTAAGGGATGGCGGCTGTCAGGGGGCCGCTGCCTCACCCCAGGGGCCACCCCCACACCCTCGGCTCCGACTCCCTCCTCAGAGCTGCCCCCCGCAGCGGAGTGGCGCCGGGGGCCGTATCGCGACCCTCCCGCTCCTCTCCGTCCTCCGTCGGGCGGCGCCCCGAGGGGGCAGTGAGGCCGGCGAGGGGATGCATCGCCCCTTCCAGCCGCCCCGGGAGGAAGTGACATGGCGGCGGGGTAGGGGGGAGGGCAGGCGAGGGGCGCCCTGTTCCTCCCGGAGCCCGGCGGGTGGAGCCTGGCGGCCCCGCCCGAGCCGGCCGCCTCCCGGCGCGTGCAAACCGGTGGCAGTTGGCGGGGCTCGGCTGCCGCCGCCGCCGCTGCTGGTGCTGGTGCTGCTGTACGCCCGTTCGCTCCCGCCGCCTCAGCGCTGCCCGTGTGGCAGGGGTCCGGCGGCGCCAGGTACGTGCCCTTCCTCCGGCGGCCAGCGCGCTCGTCAGGTGTGGGGCCGTCCTTCCCCAGCCAGCGCGGTGCCCTCCTTGGGATAAACAACCCCGAAAACAGACCCACCCCAGCCCCTTCCCCAGAACACCCGTTCCCCGGAGTGCCACAGCGGCGAGGTGAGGGGTCGGTAGCTGCCGGCGGGCTGTGCGAGCTAAGCGAGAGGCGGACAGAAGTTCCCTGATTTATTCGCCGCCCGGCCGGGTCTTCTCCGCTACCGCCGCCGCCCGGCCCCGTCGCGCTGTTTCTCCAGCGGCCGCCGAGAATTTTCTTGCCGCCCGCGGGCCCCCTTTGTGTGGCGAGCGCGGCCCGCGGCGGGGTTTCCGTGGAAACGGCAGAACCACGGCGGCCTGGCCCCGCTGGGTTTCACCTCTCCGCCTCTGGGCGCGGAGCGCTGCCGGCCGGGCCGGGCGGTGGCTGCGGCCCCTTCCACTTTCGGTCTTCTCCGCTGGTAGCGGCGGGGCTGGCGGTGGCAGCGGGAGGGGGGGCCGGGTAGGGCGGTTGCCGTAGGAACGGGCGGGTGCGATCGCCTGTTCGGTGCCTCCTCCCGGAGGGCGCTTAAGAATAGCGGGAGGGCCACGCGTACCCTGATCGGGGCGGAGTGGGGCTTCAGAGGAGTCTTGCGAGCAGGTCGTGTGGCTGTTTGGTCCGTGGTACCTGCAGGTCCGTGAGCTGAGGCAGCGTGAGCCGTGGTTAGGCGAGGGAGAGAGGAAAGCCTGCCCTCCCGGTGGTGTGTGCGTGTCCATGTGTTGTAGGAGCTCTGCTTTTCATCTGTCTGTGTCTATTCATAAATGTATTTAAGCGGAATTAAATAATGGTCACGAGCTGACTGAAGGTGTGTCGACTGATAGCGTGTGGTGCAGGGAAAACTCCAAGGGGAGTCTTGTTTAACTAAGAAGTGATCCTTTGTAGCATTTATTTCAACAAGTGAGCCTTCACTTTTATGGCTGAAAAGACAACCAGGAGAGGAATCTGAATTGTCTTCTGGTCTTTATCTTTGTTCCTAATTTTCAAGACCCTGTGCCATCGTCCAAGAATGCTGTCCCCTTATGCAGGTGCTTGTGTGGAAGAGAGCAACTTTGTTGCTACATGGAAACCGAAAATAGGGGAGTTGGAAGGTTGCAAGCAACTCTCAAAAATACTCCAAAAACCAACCAACACTCCTACTCCATCCACCCTCCCCTTCCCCCAATCATTTATTTTAAAACAGTGATGCATCCAGCCCAGGAAGTTGTACCGGGCAGTTGTAGCCTCAGCTTGTAGTGATAATCACACTAAGAGTGGGTTGCAAAAGAATTTAAACCTGGTGAAATAGAGATGCTGCTGTGGAACAACTTCAGCTGAAATTTGAGCCCTTTTTTCTTCTCTAATTTCTCATGTGAATTTTAATATTATTGTAAATGCACAGAGTTCTGTTAGTATGCCAGGACCACCTTTTTATAAATACTGACTGCATGGATCACTAGTGTAGTTGATGTGCTGTAAATGTTTTCTGTCGTTTACTGACTAGAAGCTTTTTCTAGCTGTTTGTATCTGAACTAATGCTGTGTTTTCCAAAGTATACCAATTATAATAAATTTCGACTCATTCTAGGAATGTGTAAATATTATGCATAGCTTTGCACTTTCCTATTAATGTTTTGCATAACGATGCCTGAATAAGCTGTATCTAAAAATGAAACTTTAACTGTTTTTTATGGAAGACAGAGGACCAGGATTCATGGGGAAGAATATATTAGGAAGCCTGCAATGAACAGAGAAATTATTGTAACATGCTGATGGGTAAAGGTTGATCTTAAGCAAAGTTTGATTGAGTTGATGGCAAACACTTAAATGACAGATTTTTCATGAGAAGCTTAGTGAGTGAGGAAACTGCAGAGGGAGGTCAGAACTTGCCCAGAGTCACAGAACAGAGAACATAGTAATGAGCTACATTTCTTGAAACCCAGTAGGTGTCAGTTTTGTGGGAAGGTTTTTTTTTTTCCAGTAAATCTTGCTGTGTCCAGCCAAAATCCGAAAGTGTTGAAGCAGTGTTCATCTTCTGTCTGGATTGAGGTGTGCTTTCCTGGAGTGATGGTTGTACATAATTTGCAGTTTAATGTACTTACTGTACCATAAAAGAGGAGAGCTTCTCTGTAGGAGAAGGGTTCTCTTGCAGGTGATGCGTGAGGATCCTATGACTGTGCTCTGCCGAAAAGAGGTGGTTTATTGTTTTCTGTCATGTACCCTGATTTTATTGCTGGAAAGGAAAAACTGGGAATAGCAATCCTTGGCATCTCTTCAACACAAGGAGACACTGTCACAGATGTGCGAAGATTCACAAGATTCTATTCTTGTGTGGCAAATGTGTGCTTGTGGCCCTTAGAACTTGTACTAGTAATTTGGTCTTAAATTTTTAAGAAGTCAAATGTGCACTGAGTGATGCAGAACGCTTCCCTAACCAATCACATTGCTACCACTGCCATTGCTGTATCCTGGTAAAGGAGCAGATGAACAAGAGAGCAACAAAGCGTTGTAGGGCACTGTGCGTGTCCTTTTGTCAGCAAAACCTTTTGCAGCTTTGCGACTCCCTCATTGAGAAAACGTGAGTCAAGGCAACTGTCTGCTCAAGTGTGCTTGATTTAGCTGTGCTGAATGCAGCGTGTTTTTGTGTAAGGAAACTGGAAATGGGACTGAGAACTGTACCCTGCATACTTTGTTACATTTCAGCACTGGTACAGGGCAGCCGTGTATGGTGGGGTTGATTTGTTTGTTTGTTTTCCCCCAAGTGCTTTGTCTGCAGGGTGGCTTTCTCCCTGGTGCCCTATTTCAGACATTAGGAAAAGCTTGCCCATCAGTCTGTTGCTGGGTGGTCTTAAGCTCATTCAGATCTGACTGTGTGTTGAGTACCCTTATCTCCTCTGACTAATGCTGTTGTGCTGCTCAGAAACTGCTGACTCACTTCGTTTTTGTGCTTTTCCCTTGTCCTCTTCCAGTGCCTGGTTTTAGAGGTGGTGGGGTCAAGGTAAGGTCAGGGAAAGAGGAAATGAATGAGAATAACTGTGCTGTGGCAAGCATGAAGATGCTGTAAGGGTCCCTCTCTGATACTGTGAGAAAAAGATGATGGCTGTAGTGGATTTCTTGAAAAGGTACATAAGCTGTGTATTAGGAACAGGGCAGAGCAGTCTAATAACTGGAGTGAGCTCACAGCTGGGAGATGTTGGTTTATGGTCCTGCTAGTGATCTGCTCTTCTGTTCAATCTTCAAGCCTTTTTACTTACATGCGTCCATTTTTCACTTTCAGCCTGTCTGTCTTATTACAGTCTGCTGTGAAGAGCTTAACACTGAAGTAATTTTCTGCTGCTTGCAGAAAGGCTGACCTAGCTTGAGGTTTTTGCTGTAGCATAAATAACAGGAACAGGGAAAGACAATTAACCAGTTCTAGGCTGGAAAGAAGTCAGAGGTAAAGGTTGCAGAGGGTTTACTTGCCGGAAGGTTAGAAGCTGCAAACAAAGACAAGCACAATGATTTTACATGCGTGTATGATGGCTTATTAATGTTTGAAACATTTCTGAGATGCACCAGATTTGCTTTTAATCTGATCAACGAAGTTAGATTTCAATCACATTTTTCCAGCAGGATCCAGGTTAATAGAAAGGTTTGCATGTGCAAATTTAGTTGGCAGAATTTGCAGGTTTTTCCACCTATTTGAAAAAGAGGAAGACCTGACTTAGAACTTGCTGTTAAACACAAGGAAATAACATATTTTGGGAGTAGTCTACATGTTGGAATGGCACATGATTTTTAATCCATCTCTAGTGTCAACTACTGTGAGAAAGCTGTGTCCTGCTTCTTCCCTTGTATCTGTTATCCCTGTCTTCACACATCATAGTTTGCCTCTTCTTATCATATTTTTCAGTACTTGGGGAAATACCTTTATTACATAATCTGCTTTGCACTTCTGGAAGGTCTGAGAGCATTCTGTCTTCAGCAGCCTACTGCTGCTTTGAACCATTTACGAGGTTTTCCCAGTTTGTGAAGGGTTAATAAGGCTCTAGTTTATTTTATGGTTCTGAAGATATGCTTAGACAGTGCTGAAACTTGCACAGGCATTTATACTGTGTGGTTTGTTTTTTTTTTTTTTTCTTTCACTTGATCTGGTATTAATGGAAACTGCTGTAAAACAATGCAGTTAACACCATTGTGGCCAAATGTGGAGATGCGAGACAGGACTGATACCACTATCTTATAACAACCAACAAACGTAAAACAAGTATCTAGGAGATGAAAGTAATTGACAGAAACGGTCCATTCATGTTATCCAATAGCAATAGAGGTGCAATGGGGTTATCATTAAGCAGAAAGATAACTAGGAAAGTTGTATTAAAATACAAAGTTCATTGAGCCTTCCCTGTGTCACTGACTAGCTTTTACAAAGCTATGCCTGTACACTGAGAGTGTGCATTTCACCCAAGATGGAGACAGAGAAAAGCTTCTATCTTAATCTTCAGAATTTAAACCTTGTAGAACTAATTTTTTTTTTCTGAAATTAGTAAGACAGATGCTAAAAGCTAGGCTTTTAAAAGGATTTAGGCACCTGAAGTTGTGGAAGTATAGAAAATTCAAGTAATTTAATTTAGTGTAATATTTGTAAAAATGTTGCTGGATTCTTACCAGAGTATTTAGGAACTGTAACATCTGCACACTTGCCTTCCATCAAGGTAGATGTTGTGGCATCAAGCACTATCTGTGAATGATTTGCTGGAAGTTTAGGGTGGTTTTGACTAGCCCGGCTTTAGATGCTGAGATTGCAAGCTCATTGATTAGTTATGTCATATTTGGCTGGTTTGGAAGGATAGTGTTTGCCAAACAACAAAGACTACTGAAGCCTGTTGAGAGATCTATTTTGGCTTCAACAAGTTTTGAATCAGGTCCAAAATGAAACCTTCCTTTACTCTCGGACTTGATAAATCTGGTGCTTGGGATAAAGGTTTTTGTTCTCTGAAGTTCTCAAATTAAATCAGGTTGTTAGAGGGCTGATGATTGAGGAGAATGAGGAGGCTGAAAGTATTCTGAGTTGTGGTGTAACAGAAAAATTTTGAACCCTTGTGTCTGGGAGGCAGAGGTGAGTGAAAACTGTTGTGGAATGGGACCACTGAAATGTGAGTAAAGCAGTCACCATGTTTATTCGAATTTTTACCTGGCATCTGAATGCCTGATTCTATGGTGTGTGGGTGTAGCTGAGCCTTTCACTGAAGATGGTACCTGAGTTTTCAGAACCATGACAGCCCCATCTCAGCTGGAAGACATCTGGTTTTCTAAGTATTGGGTGTTACCTCTTTAAGGCAGGAGTTGATTTTCTTTAAATAATGAATCTGGAAGCTTCCCTGCCACATTCATTCTTTGGTTAGACTATTTTCTATGGAAAGAAGCATTGGCAAATACTTAATGAATAAATATTAATATCCTGTGTATCCCTGTCTTGGTGTGGCTACATCTTGTGTGTGCATTGCCATGTCTAATTTAGGGATGTGGTTTTCATAAAGAAGAAATTCAGCTACTTCATACTCTTCAGTGTCTTATTACAGAGTACAGCCAAATTGAATTAATACTTGGAAGCTGAAAAAAACTTGCAAACCTATTTCTGTTTAACATTTCTTTAGTATTCAAAGAG
The DNA here is from genome assembly GCF_036169615.1 of Heliangelus exortis. Taxonomy (NCBI): domain Eukaryota; kingdom Metazoa; phylum Chordata; class Aves; order Apodiformes; family Trochilidae; genus Heliangelus; species Heliangelus exortis. Next base: position 47,402,739 of record NC_092424.1, read on the forward strand.
CATGCTAATGAATGTTATTTATTAATTAAAATTATGCAAATGGAATAGCTGAAGGAGGCAGTCTGATGTCATAGAAGACCAAAAGAATAACAGCTTACTTGCAGTTGTAATCAGGTAGATGCCACTTTTAATTTCCAGCAGTGTTAACAACATCTTGTGATTTGCACTGGAAGAATTCGGATCCCCTCACAGAGGAGGGCAGCACTGTTTCCTCATACCCCTTTGTGCCTGGGGCAGTGTTGTCAGGGCTCAGATCTGCCACGTGGGAGAATGGGGTTGTCTTCAGCAGGCCATACAGCTGTTTGGAGAGAGAAATTATGCTAACAGTATTTATACGGTTTTTTGGGGGGCGACAGTAGAAAATCTGTTACCAGCGCAGTCTGATGCTAGAAGTCCTATCTTTAAACCTGCTACCATGGTGTTTTTCTCAGCTCTCTGAGTTATGCCCTATCTCTGCCACTTTCCAGATGAAGATTTTAGCTGCCACAAAATCTATATTATGCATTAGTTACATTTTCTAGGTTTCTTAAATAAACAAAACAACAAAGCTACACAACTTAGGAATTAGACTTCTAGGACAAGTCTTAAAGAGGCAGCCCAGAATTAGAAGAATACAAATTACAATTACAGAAATTACAAAGAGGTCATTTTGTGAGAGCATACTGAGGAAAGAAAAAGGTCCTTCTCTCAGTGCTGATGATTTTATCTTCTGATTGTTGTCCTTGAAGCATCTAGCAATGACTTTAATTTCTTGGGAATTAATGGAGAAATAATGAGAGCTGTACATAGGCCTGGTATCATAGAATGATTTGGGTTGGAAGGCACTTTAAATATCATCTAGTTCCAACTCCCTTGCCATAGGCAGGGACACCTCCCACCAGCCCAGATTACTCAAAGCCCCATCCAACCTGGCCTTGAACATTTCCAGGGAGGGGGCACCACAACTGCATTGGGCAGCCTGTGCCAGTGTCTCACTATCATCACAGGAAAGGATTTCTCCCTAATATCTAATGTAAATCTACCCTCTTCCAGTTTAAGACCATTACCCCTTGTCATATCACTACATGCCCTTATAAAAAGTCCCTGCCCAGCTTTCTTGTAGTCCCCCTTCAGGTACTGGAAGGTCACTGTAAGGTCTCCCTGGAGCTTTTTCTTCTCCAAGCTGAACAACCACAACTTTCACAGCCTGTCTTCACAGGGGAGAGGTGCTCCAGCCCTCTGATTATCTTCATGTCTCTCCTGTGGGCCTGCTCAAGCATGTCCATGTCTTTCTTATACTGGGGGCTCTAGGTGGGGTCTCGTGAGAGTGTAGTAGAGGGGGCGAATCACCTCCCTTGATCTGCTGCTCATGCTGCTTTTGATGCAGCCCAGGGTACATTCGGCTTCTGGGCAGCAAGCACCCATTGCTGGTTCATTGCTCTCTTCTTCTTCCTTGAGCTATTCCCCTGTTCCTGCTGGGGTCCCTTCCACAGGGTACAGTCCTGCAGGAACAGAGTGCTCGTGCCTGAGTTCCCCACAGGTTGAAGCTCCTGCCAGAAAACCTGCTCCTCAGTGCTGTCCCTTCCATGGGCAACAATCTGCTTTACCATGGTCTTTGCCACAGACTGCAGGAGAATGTCTGGTCTGGTGTCTGGAGTAGTTCTGCCTCCTTCTTCAGCAACCTTGGTGTCTGCAGGGTTTTTGTCATATTTTTCTCACTCCTCACTCTCAACTGCTGTGTGGCATTTTCTCCTGTTAAATGTGTTACCACAGAGGTGCCACCGACATTGATGATGGTTTCAGCTTTGGCCTGCAGAGAGACCCTTGGCTCAGTCTGATCTCGAGGTCAACTCCTGGTGTCTTCTTATAGAAGCTATCCCTGCAACTACCCCTACTACCCAAATCTTACCATGTAAACTCAACGTGGGAAATAATGCCCTAGTAGTTGCCATTGGGAGAGGTTGGAAGTGATTCAAACCCTAATTAAGCATGATGCAAATGGATAATTCTCTCCCCAGACTTGAGGGGTTTTTGTGTGTCATCTACAGGTATATTAATACATGTATGGATGCATACATGAACACGTTCTCACTTTTGCTAACTTTTGGTCACTGGCAGAAAGAGAAGAGCACAGATACTTCCTGCAGTTTGCCTTGCATGTATATTTCATATATGGAAGGATTGTTAAAACGGATTCTGATATGAAATACAGTGTTGCTGTCTGTGCTGTTCTGAAGGCAACTAGAATTGATGTAGAGGCACTCAGTGAAACTTCTGTCATCTGTAACTCATCCATTCAAGAATCTGGTTTAATTGAGAAAGTATGAGAATGGTCATCATCATATGCTTGGTTGTTCCTAACTTGCAGCAAAGCATTTAAAGGATTTTTAAAAAAAGTAGACTTACATGAAAACCTTTGTAATGTCTTGAAACCTGCTCTTCTGAAAATAACCAGGTGTAGTGATGTCTTGCATCTGTTTGTAAGTATGGATAATATTAGCTTAGTCCAGATGCTGTCAGATACATACATTGTTGCCTTCCATGTTCCAAGGACTCTGTTTACTAAATAAACTTTGGACAAGGTGGGTGAGAGTTCAGTACTTCATTCTTGTGCTTTCTGTAAAAGTGCAAACAGCTGTTTTCTTCATGAGATCACTTGTAGTCTTGAAACTGACAGACTTTAAAGTATGGAATAACTTTGTTAATTAGCTGCAGACTCTGCCAGAAGAGAGGTTTTCATCTTACATGTTGCTGGTGTAAATTTGCCTTTTCTTCTGTGCCTTCTTGGTCATTTATTTGAAGCAGAAGGAAATGGAGAACGCTCAGAGTATTTGAAGTAGAAAACATTGTGGGTCTTACTGAGGAGCGAAACCTGGGGAGAAAAGAGGTAGAATGAAGATTGTGGAGTTTGCATTTAAACCCAATCCTGTGATCTCTTAGTCACATGAATAGATGCTTGTTGACTTACTCCCCAAGCAGACATTTGAGGTTTGAGTCTTTTGTTTTATATTGAAAGGAAAAATGTTTTAAGGAATGTCCCTGTCTGTTTTTGATGCTCTGGCTGGCCATTTTCTCCTAATTCATTTTAAGAGGTGTTTGCTAGAAGAGAGTTTGGCAGCTTTCCGATCTTAATAGCTTCTGAGAAACTGCATTGATTGGCCTTTTTGTTTTCAAAAGATTGCTGTAATTTTCAGTCATTGTCTATAAGGAAATAATTGTCATTTATTAAACCAGCATCATGGATTAAAAATTAAAGACCTGATTCTTTAACACTTTAACTGGTGTTACTCTGATGTTACCCATGAGGAACTTTAGTAAGATGAAGAGCAAGTGGAAGAAATTCCTTTGAAAGTTTAAAAAACAAGCTTCTAGACCTCTTTCTTAATCTCAGAATTGATTCTTGAAAATATATTTCTAATTTTTTGTTGCTTGTACCAAGAATAAACTACATTTCTTGGAATTCAGCTAACAAAAATAGTCCCAAAAGTATCATATTAAAGAAAAACTTTCAAGGCAGCTTATGCCTGAGAAACAGAACACTTAGCTAGTATTCTGTATACAAGGTTTGGGCTGCAAATTTTGTAGGGAAAAAATATCTTGGATTTAAACAGAAGAGAATATCTCTGTAGTCTCTCTGTTTTTGAGAAAAGCAAAACTTTACTAGTAATTCTTGCTTTTTTTTTTTTTTTTTTTTTTTTTTTTTTTTAAAGCAGGTTAGGTTGGATGCATTTCAGGGGTACTGCTTAGGTAGATTGAGTTTGCCTTTTGTCTTAGAAGCTTTCCAGAATTGAAATTTGATGATTGAGGTATGAAAGCAAAGAATAAATTACTTTCAAACATTCTATTGTGGCTTCATAAAATAGTAAGACAGTAATTATATTTTATCAGGGTCATCTCATCTTTGTTTATTTTAATTCTGTGAGTTTTGTTTTAAAGACACAGTGTGAAGTAAATGATTCACATAATCATAACATTTTAACACAGTTTGACTACTATGGCAATGAAGAAAACTTAGTTGGTGGTCAAATGTTCTGGTGAATTTTTCCTTGTCATAAAGTGTGTAGATCAACTGCTCACTCTAGTAGTTTTCTGTTGATTATATCAAATAGTGAATTTTCATGTCTCCACTGTAAATAGTGCTTAATCTTATTTTATATATGTATTTTTTTTTTCCAGCCTCTTACTGATCTCTGAGAATTACATTAGATTAATTCTGTAGGATAGAATTAAACAAACCAGTCATCTAGCATAAAAAACTGTTGATCAGTTTCAGCCAAGGACAGTAGGATAAACCCAGTCATCAGGGGGTTTGGTACTGCACAGTCCTTTTAAACTATCAACTTATAAGTAACGGGTTGCTTCCATTCTGACTCTTTTAAAGAAACACTAATTCTGCTGCTAGGTGAAGTACAGTAGTCTGAATTTGAGAAGTGAAATACTCAAAATCTGGGTTTACTTTTTTTTTTTTTTTTTTTTGTAAGTATTTTGCTCTATCTCAGCGTATGCAACGGAGAGTCTGAGGCATGAATCATTACGGCAGTGTTTCCTTCTAGACAGCATTTATCATTTTACTTAATCTTCAGCAAAAACAAAGCCTTTGGTTAAAGCCCATGCTAATAAATTGCCTTCCACCCCCAGAAAGGTATCTCTAATAGAATGGTAGGTTAAAGATGGAAAAGCTTTTTGCAAGTGCCATGACAGTAGTTACTACAATGAACAGAGGCCTGTTCTGACGTTCTCAGCTACAGATGGTGACTACTTTGGTACTGAACAGTACAGCAAGATAAAAGGAGCAAGTCTGTGATACATAAATTCTTCATATAAATTATAAAACAATACAGATTCTCTTTCTTAAATTTTTCTTTTTATTCCTGAAACAGGCTAAAAACCTGGCTAAATCACTTCCTATCACTTTGCAGCAATTCTTAAATGTGCTTTTTGCTCTGGTAAGCAGTCACAGCAGGGGCATTAAAACAGATGTTGCAGGACACTGATCTGGACTCAGTGCCTCACATAATGATGTTTCATATAAACTTAAGATTTAAGATTTTAAAATAAACTAAAGGCATACAGATTTTTTTTCATCAGCTGATTCCAGGAGTGCTGACATGTGCCATTTTATTACTGCCTGTGACTGGACTGTCTAAGGGTTTCTTCCCCGGGCAAACTCACAACACCTTGGAGGGAGAAACAGTATAGAAATGGAACAAGATGCCAGTACCTCATGTTTTACTCTATTCAAAGTACTTGGGTGGTTTTTAATGAGAGATCACATCTTCATATTTTTTCTCCTAGCAAATGAGACTATCATTGTAGTAGTGATGGTGGGGGGAGATCAATGTGGCATTTGGTAGGCCAGAATATTTGGCATAGAACTTCCTCTGAGTGCTCATCTGCTCAGGTGGGACTGGTTCTTTCCAAAATCATAGAAATGTTTCTTGAGTAACTAAGGAGTTGGGTTTTTTTGTTTGTTTTGTTTCTCTGGAAATACTGCTGGTTCATGAGTTAGTACTGCTATTCATGTTTCCTTTCTGGCCTTATGGAGTATAACTGACAGAATTGCAGCATCAAGGAATAATTGAACAAATTGTATGTTTTGTGCATAGCCAAGCTTTTGTTCTCTTGCTAGAATCAACTGGTATTTGAATGTGACAAGGGAAGGAGCCTATAAAGCTGGAATTAAGGGTGTGCTGCTACCTCTTGGTTGGGAAGCATGGCTGGCATAGCCTGCAGAGGAAGGCACAGCTTCTAACATAAAGCTCTAAAGCTTGCATTTGCTTTGGAGCACCTCTTGAAGGTAGCAGAAGGCACAGTATATGTCTTACAAAGTACAGACAATTCAAATTAAAATATAAGTGGATTAATTTGCTCATAACTTATCAAAAATATCTGGTAGAGGAGTACTCTCCACAGAATAGAGACAAATGCTCTTGGGTTTTTCAGAATTAGGACTGAAATGTGAATTTTTTTTCCCAAAGCCAGAAGTAAATTGATTCATAAATATGGTATTCTCTTTCCATGGTTACTTTTGCAAATACTGTCTTTAGGCCTTTTTCTACAGTAGAATTAACTTTCATTTTAGTGTATATAAGTGTAAAATGGAAACTCTTTTTTAATAGTCTGTTTACAGAAATAAATGCACTCAGTAACTGCTGATACTATTTGGTTTTGCAGGTTGTCTTCTGAATTTTGGGTCTGAAGGTACCTCTGAAGGTACCTTCTTGCTTTCTCAACAAATCATGGACATCGTTGGCTTTCTGAAGTCTCAATTCATTTGCCATCTTCTGATCTGCTACATATTTATAGCATCAGGACTGATCATTAACTTCATTCAACTCTTTACACTTATACTTTGGCCAATCAACAAGCAACTGTTCAGGAGGATCAACTGCAGGCTGGCTTACTGCATTTCAAGCCGTAAGATTTAATTTTGTTTTTTAAAGTCTTTTCATATTTTATCTTAAAGGAATTGGTAGAAAAGTTCTGAAACAGATTTCAAAGTAACCTATATAAAGCTCATTACTGCTTCCTACAGCACTTGCATCTGTGTGAAGAGGTGTATGCTTTGTTGAGGTGGTGTGTTCTTTTGAAATGGTTTGCTCTTTTATATTGGGATATTTGCTTGGCTCAGGATGTTGAAGAAATACTGCCTCTCATTTGGCTATCCATCATGTTCCATTAAAGCAAATGAGAACTATTGACCAAATAATAGCTGAACTTGCTGAGATGCATTATCTGTAGACTTACACTGTTAACAAGTCACTTCCAGTAGTGCTTTCAGTCTTTTAAAATCATGCATTATTTTGATTGTGTTTAAGTGTTTCATGTGTGAATCCTGTTCAGGACTGGGAAATAACAGTAAAAAAAAGAAAAATGTTTGATTTCATGTGCTTCTTTCCTAAGCCAGCTGTAAACAGTTGTTTCTTTGAATAGGCATTTCAGACCTTAAGCTGCATCTGTATGGCCTCCAACACAGTGTTGCAGAAATGCAGAAAAATGGTTTCCTTCAGGTAACTGTTCTGCTACTAAGAACCTGAAAAGGAAAACCATTTATAGCCTTCATAGTGAAGTCCTTGAAGAAGAAATCTGACAAATGCCTCGGATTGGAGGCCAATAGAAACTATTTATCTCTCATCACTGACTCTGATGTGCAACTGTTCAATATCCATCAAGTAGTCAGTTTGCAAGTACTATTAATTCATATGTATGAACCGTGGCATAAATATGGCTAAGTTTTTACCTTTGGGCTTGTGGCATAATGTATGTTGGAAGCCATGGAATGCAGAAAATACTGTACAGGTATATATAGGTATGTTGTTGTTTTTGTTATTATTGCTATTATGTCCCATTCTTCCTTTTGGCTACTTACTGGAGAGACATCAACTACTCTAGAGTCTCCAGACTGTATCCTTTAGCTGTCCTCAATCTAGTCTCATCTGTGCTGGGAGCTGGTCTCTGTGTAATAGCAAGTAATCCTGCATGCTTGTTCTCAGCTGTGCAAATGGCTTTGTTACCAGTGCTGCTGATCTGGTCTTCAGTGTTAACAACCCTGGAAAAGGTTGAGTTGGGAGATTTTTGCTCAGAAAAAACTATCTCTAGGTTAAAGACAGTTGTTTTAGCTCTACAACAGAGCATTTATCAATACACAGAGTACGGGGAACAAGCAGGAGGAGTTGGAGGTGTGTGTTAGGTTGCATGGCTATGATGTACTAGCAGTCATTGAAACGTGGTGGGACAGCTCCCATGACTGGGATGTTGTCATGGGTGGCCATGCACTCTTTAGGAAGGACAGACTAACAAGGCAAGGCAGTGGTGTTGCTCTTGATGTGCAAGAGCAACTGGAATGTACTGGAATTTCCACCCAGAGGGAGAAGTAGATGGGGTTGAAAGCTTGTGGGTAGCAATTAAGGGTCATGCAAATGGGGGTGAAACTCTCGTGGGTGTCTATTATAGACCACCAATCCAAGAAGAAGGTGCTGATGAGGCCTTCAATAGTCAACTGGAAGTAGCCACTAGATTAGATTCTTTAGTGCTCATGGGTGACTTCAATCCCCCTGATATTTGTTGGAAAGCCCACACAGCCAGGTATATCCAGTCCAAAAGGCTCTTGTAGTGTGTTGATGATAACTTTCTGATGCAGCTAGTTGAAGAACCAACTAGCAGAGGTGCACTGGTGGACCTTGTATTAATGAGTAAAGAAGGTCTTGTTGGGGATGTTAAGGTTTTAAACAGCCTTGGTGGCAGTGACCATGACGTTGTCAAGTTTAGTATTTTACAAGGAAGAAGAAGGGCTGTAAGTATGACCACAACCCTGGGCTTCCGCAGGTCTAATTTTGTACTCCTTAAGGATCTACTTGCAGGAATCCCATGGTCCAAGACACTGGAAGGGAAGGGAGCCCAAGGAAGTTGGTCAGTTTTTAAATGTCACTTCCTTGCTTGACAACCCTTTCTGTGAAGCAATTTTTCCTAATATCCAATCTAAACCTCCCTTGGTGCAACTTGAGGCTGTTCCCTTTTGTCCTGTCACTTGCTACTTGGGAGAAGAGACCCTTGTGCACTTCACTACAACCTCCTTTCAGGGAAAGGGCAATAAGGTCTTCCTTCAGCCTTCTTTTCTCCAGACTAAGCAATCCCAGTTCTCTCAGCTACTCTTTTAAAAACTTGTACTGTAGACCCTTCACGAGCTTAATACCATAAAATGGTTGTATGGAGTAACTGTGGAGTTCTGTTGTATATGGAGTTCTCTACTGTGAGTACAGTAATAGCACTACAGCTTCTCACTGTAACTACTGGCAATCCAGCAGGCCAAAGCCATATACTTTATCAGTGCAAGGCAGAGAAGAGGTATAAACCTGATTTCCAGTTTGAATCAAGAGTGAAGAGGATTAACTAAAGCAACAGCCTGCTTTTAATTGAATAGAGCAGATGCAGTGGCACAGACCAAGTTACCTTCAATAACTAGTTTTGGTAAATTACTGTCTTTCTTCAAGCCAATTATGAATCTTGGGTTGATCAGATAGGGTGAGTTTAGCATCTGTACTAACCTTCTTCTTTATGTGTTAGCATTGGAGAGAACTTTCTAATGACAGTGTTGCAAACAAAAAAATATTGGTTCTGATAAACTGCCAATTTTTCTGCTATAGCTTTTTATGAAACTTGAGTTGGGTAAGTGTTCTTTAATTGCAGACTAAAAGCCTTGTTCATCTTGAATCTCCAGCTCCCCAAAGGGTGTGTTAGCCATTCATCAGATTACAGTTTGTGTTGCTTTTATATCTCCAAATTACTTTTTATGTTTTATGATGTATAAGCTCTTCTTGTCTGATTCTATTATTCCATTTCATTGTTTTGTTGTGTTTTTAAGTTGTTTCAAGTTTAAATAAAACAAAACATTAAAAAACACCAACAAAACAAAACAAACCCTTAGGACTCCCCCCCTCCACAAACCAACCAAACAAAAACCCCCACCCAAGTCTTTGGACTTCTGACTTTTTCTGACTTTGAGAAAATATTTTCAGGCTCCAGGTTTATATTCACTGACTGATTCAACTGCCTGTTAATCCCACTTTTGTAAAATGACAGCCATGATAAGCTCTCTCTAATACTGAGCTCCAAAGAGTGTGTGTCTTAATAAGGAAATCGAACACTGCAAACCTCAGTAAGGTGGTAACAGTAGAAATTTGATAAATAAGTGTTCCTGGAAGATGGCATTAGATCAAAGGTTGGAGAAGCAATCACTCATATTTTTTATTTTAAAACAATTTAGGGACATCTTGTCCTCAGTCTCTTTTTCCAAAAGACTGGGAGCCAAGATGTATGCCAAGGAAGGAAGCACTTAGTGTGGAATGCATCGCAGTTGTCATGGATGCTCTTTCTTCCTGAGTGGGAAGATGTGGGAATACATCTTCCTCCTCCCCCTTATCTGAGAACAGCAAAACACCACAAAAGGTACGCACGTTTTTTCTGCTCTGCCTCATAAAGTTGGCCAAGCACACAGAGGGAAGAGGCTGTCTTGGGTTTTAGTGCCGGGGCACACATTGTTGTGTAGCTTGTTGGTGCAGTGGGAAAGTGGCTTGTACTCCCTGGACCGGTTTATGCCTTTTAGGCTGGTGCAGTGCTACCCTGTGGTGAGCAGGGAGTGCTGGACTCCTGATGGCTCTTTGGGACAGAATGCTGCTATGTGCCAGGACTATCAGAATGGGACATAAACATACAGGATCAACATACAGCCTTCTTTAGTGGTGCTGGGTATATTTACTCAGGAAGATATTTGCTTGTCTGTATGTGGGAAAAGCTCTCTTCTGCTGAGATGCACCTTGTGCTGCCAGGGTGAGTGCAGACTGACCTCCTGCTGACTCTCTGCATAAGAACATTGCAAAAACAAAAGATCTGCCAACAATGGCACAGTTGTGTGGACAGGTGCATAAAGGCATTAAAAAGAGATTGTCTTGGCTTCTAATCTGTCTTCATAAATAAATTACATAGTACTAATACCTGTTCTTGTGTTATGAAAGGGGTATTATTACACCTCTGGGTAAAGTTACACTATGTAGGTTACAGTTTGCAAGTCCCTCTGAGGGGAATGCCCTTTTCATTGAAGGAAGCACCCTGATGTCTGTTCATTGACTACAGAAAAAACAAGATGGAATCTGATTCTTATGACTGAGCTTTCCAGAAACAAAACTAGAGGAAATTGAGGACTGCTTCAAGTTCATCATCTTGGCTGGCTGTTCCAATACAGTAAGGGTAATTCCTTCCATGTTAATCCCAAAGTTTACTTTGTTTCCCTGAATGCAACCCACTGTCCATTTGGAGTTCAGAGGAGCTCTTGTCCATTTTGCTTATTCTTATCAATGTGGTGCTGGGGCAGAGAGGAGAATTCTGTCCTCTGGTGCAGTTGAGTCAAGGGCTGGGAATGGAGAGGGCCCTGGAGATGTGTGGCTTTCTTCTTCATCTGTTACCACTACCAAAATCTAACACTGCAGAGAGGGTCTGCTGTTGTTCAAAATATACCAAGTGTCCTTAATGTAACCATAGAATGATTTGGGTTGGAAGGCACTTTAAATATCATCTAGTTCCAACTCCCCTGCCATAGGCAGGGACACCTCCCACCAGCCCAGATTACTCAAAGCCCCATCCACCCTGGCCTTGAACACTTTCCGGGAGGGGGCACCACAACTGCATTGGGCAGCCTGTGCCAGTGTCTCACTATCATCACAGGAAAGGATTTCTCCCTAATATCTAATGTAAATCTACCCTCTTCCAGTTTAAGACCATTACCCCTTGTCCTATCACTACATGCCCTTATAAAAAGTCCCTGCCCAGCTTTCTTGTAGTCCCCCTTCAGAGACTGGAAGGTCACTGTAAGGTCTCCCTGGAGCTTTTTCTTCTCCAGGCTGAACAACCACAACTTTCACAGCCTGTCTTCACAGGGGAGAGGTGCTCCAGCCCTCTGATTATCTTCATGTCTCTCCTGTGGGCCTGCTCAAGCATGTCCATGTCTTTCTTATACTGGGGGCTCTAGGTGGGGTCTCATGAGAGTGTAGTAGAGGTGGAAAATCACCTCCCTTGATCTGCTGCTCATGCTGCTTTTGATGCAGCCCAGGGTACATTCGGCTTCTGGGCAGCAAATGTACATTGCTGGCTCATCAACCAACACCCTCAAGTCCACCCCAGGGTTGTTCTCAGTCCCTTCTCTGCCCAGCCTGTAATTGTGCTTAGGATTGCTCCAACCCAGATGCAGAACCATGCACTTGGCTGTGTTTAACTTCATGTGGTTTGCACAGGCTCACCTCTCAATCCTGTCAAGGTCCCTGTTGATGTCCTCCTTTCTTCCCAGCATTTCAGCCACACCATGCAGCTTGGTGTTGTTAGCAAACTTGCTGAGCGTGCACTCAATCCCACTGTCCATGTTGCTGACATCCTGTAGTGTTTTATTTATAAAGCAAACTCAGTTATACTTGTCAACATAGATGTAGCAAAAAGCTTTCATAGAGCACTTAGCGCTGCTTTCATTTCCTATTTGCAATATAGTTTTGACTAATGTGTACAAAATTACTTATTTTCAAGGGCTACTTGTCCATTTAAGTCTTTGCTATCTTGGTTCCTCACACTACATCCATACAAAACCACTGGTAAAGACTATGAAAAGCTGCAAAAAATGCCAAGGGAAAATTGGAGGCTAGATGTGGTAGTCATACAAGGAGGAAATGTTGATTGGAATCTTTAGAGAGCTAGACTGCTGCTTTAGACTTCTTTTTTCCCCCCTAAGCTGTGACATGTGGATGGCTGTTGAAATAGTGTACTAAGGAAATGCTCAAGTTAGTTTTAATCTATATAAAGTCTGCTACTGAAGGGAGAATAGTTACGGTAGCAAGGGGATCTGAATAGGCAGGTGCCCAAACACCTACCTGGGTGTTATACATCACTTCTGTAGCATAGTCTTAGGTTTCCTCCCATGTTCCCTGGAAACCTGAAATAAAGGTTTGTATGTCAGTAAGTTCCAGTCATCAGTGTTGATCATTGAGCTGTGTATAGTAAAGATTAGCTTTCTCTAAAGTCTACTTTGTTAGAATGATGGATGTCATTGCATCTTTGCATTCTTTTGTTCTCAAAAAATTAAATTCATATGGGTGTGTTGCATGTGACAGATTTTTAAAAGAAATATGCGTCAGAGATGAGTGTGTTAATATGTTAATAAGTCATCACACTGTAATGTTTAATTTTCTAACTTGTTTTATCTTCCTTTATAAGCAATATGGTAACATCCTTAGCACTGAATCATAAAAAGTATCTAGGGAAAAATGAGAAAAGTGACAAGAATGATCCTTTGGTGCTAGCAAGGACAACAAAATGTAAGAAAAAAATATTTGATTTACTGAAGCCATCAAAGTAAGGGGAGCGGGAGGTATTCCTCTGATATAAAAGCAATATATAACAAGTTATGAACTCTGTAGTACACTCTGAAGTATACTGCAGCCTCTGGTGTGTTTTCCAGCTCTTGTTTGCTTCATTCAGAGGTCTGAGTTGTCATCTAAGGGCAGTGGGGCAGAAAGAGACTTTGGAATGCATGTCACAGTTCTGAAATATGAACCTCTTGACTGTTCAAGTGATAAACTGTATAATGCCATTCATAAAATCAATCAGGATCCATTATAGGGGTAGTGAGGAGTTCACACCATTTTTGGTTGTAGATGTGATTTTTAAAAGTTTTCTTTTTGTTGCTGAGTATGGCCTTGTCATATGATGACATGTATCCCAGTATCCTGCTGCTGTGTTGTCTTATCGACTGTCCCACAAGTGTATGTGTGCATGACCACATAGGAGTACACACAGTTTCCTTCTGGTAAATTACATTTGCTCCTATTGTTGATCTCCCTTTTGAAGCCTTCCAAAGGGTTCAGGTAGTTCTCAATCACCCTGAAATTGAGTTTTGGCCTCAAAAAGTATTAGTTTCCTTTTACAACATACATTCTTCTTTTTTGTTAGAAATCATCTGTTCTGTAGTGTCATCTACTCTAATGTGTTAATGCCTCCGTCCAATCTGCCTCCTAATACTCTCTTCTACCTGTTCAGTACTTGTGGTAAAACTGCTGGTTATGTGTACAGTTCTTCACTGAGACCAAACCTTGACCTTCTCTAATTTGGAAAGACTGAAGGAGCCAATCACTGCTGCAGGTTCTCCATTATTTTGCTGGTAAGAGTAATATAATGTACTTGTTTTCAGCATTCATTGCAGCTTGAACTCCTTTTTCCAGACTGTATTATTGGAATTAGATTCATCACTACAAATAAGTCTTCCACAGTCCCTATCAAATACCTACATATTTTTCCCACTGCCATAAACTTGCTCTATCAACTGATAACATTTTAGTAGCTCTCATTTTATGCCATTTGCAGACATTGTTATCCAGTTTCCATAGTGGTTCAGATACTGATAGTGAGCTTTTGTGGATCAACCAAGACTTTTATGCTGATTGTAGACCTGCTGTGTGTGTGCAGTTCTGTTCTGTTCATGAAGGTGTGAATGACATCTGTGTGTGACCTTTAGCAGAGTTCCTAATCCAACCTAAAAGGGATGTGGTCTGTTAGGACTAGCTCTTAGTCAAGGAGAAAGGGACTGATTCCTGGGAAAACTGATGCGAAAAAAAATTTGATACTGGTGCTTTCTATTCAAGACTGGTGAAGAGCTAGAGAGGCAGTAGTCTGATCTTTGATGAAAGAGCATCTTCACAGTCACTGATAGTATTTTGCTGTTGCTGGAGCCTTTGTAGCAGTGCTTCTTTTTTTTTTTTTTTTTTTTTTTTTTTTTTTTTTTTTCTTTCTGATTCCTGATCTGCAGAAGGGTAATGTTGATAGCCTGCAGACTGGAGGGAGGAGTGGCAGGGAAGTAGTAGAAGGTGAACTACATTCTGTTTGATGTCTGGCTTTTCACATCATAAAGTTTCTAGCACTTCTTAAGCATTAGATGTGGCCAGCAAGCTTCCTAGATTCCTGAACTGGGATAAATCTGGAGTGTTTGTACGAAAGCACTTCCATCTGACACAACAGAGGAACATGGTATCTAATGATCAAAGTCATAGCACAGAACATGAAGTCATTAATGGTTGTACAAGTTTGGTGCTAGACTTGTTCATTCATTCATTAAGGATGAATATCACAATCAGAGGATCAAATTCTTCTTGAGAGGCATTGTGTATTTGTAGAAACCTCATTGTAGCTATAGGGTTGACTTTAATACCTAAAATGGGACTAAATCTGAAGGATAACCTCTTGATCCTATGTGACCTTCCTGCAGAGTAGAGCTCATTGACCACCAGCATCCCTTGCAAGCAAATGTGAACTGGCAGTGATCCAACACCCTGCTCCCTATTGAGCAACGTGCAGCACTGAAAGTTATACCTAGGTGATTCTCCCTCTCCCCAGAGTTTTAAAGTGACATAGCAGCAAATGTTGTTTTGGAATAGGTTTTTGAGCTCATCTTGCAGCAGGGATTTTAGCAAGTGGTCCAGTGAAAGTATCTGGTGTCTGACTAATTTTTTGAAGAAGGATTTCCAAAATGGTAGAAAGCAATGTTCCTGTATAGCAGGTACTGGAGGTCTTCCAGTGTGACACTTCAGATGAAAGAGCTGCTAAGTGCACATGCTTGGTACTCATCTATAGCTAGGTGGTTATTTCCTGTGGCATGTTTGCAAGGTTCAGGTTAAGGTTTAATCCTTGAGAATTATGTTGTTTTCTGACTTTGGAGACTGTTGTACAATCTAAGTGTATATTGCCAAATTTCCCTTACATACATCTTAGTGTAGTCTGTGCTTACGCATGCTTCTCCCAGCACCATCTTCAGAATTAGGGATCTTTTAACTCTGGATAAGAAGTGAAAGGGATAGAGGTATAAAAGATTACAGTGCAGTTGTCTGTGGGTATATTGTTTTGCTTTTCTGTTAGCCAATTTTTTATTAGTATTTTACATCTGTGTGCTTTTTCTGTACTCAAGCAAATTGCATTGGAGTGTCAATAACTGACATTTCCTTTCTCTCATGTTGTTCAAGAACAAGAGAGTACTTCAGTCTGATTATTCTTTAGCTCACTTAGCTATGTTTCTGAAGTGAATCTCCAGTATATTGCATCTCTTAAATGTGGGGTTTTCTTTGGAAGTTATAAAAAATGATCTTCCTAATACATGGGAGATTTTCCATTGTATATGAATTTCTTACTGCTCATTGGCACTTACATAGCTCTGTAAAAACAAACAAAAAATCAATATGGAGTATATACTCAGTATTTACTACTAATGAAAGATTTTGATGAATGAATGTATCTGCTGCCAGGCTTTTTCCCTAGTTTATATGGTACCTTATCTAAAGATGTCAAATATATGCTGTACCTTGATGAAAACTCTATATTGGTAAGCTAGCTGTAGAGAACTAAAGTATCTGTTACTTACTTCAAACTCAAACCCTTTATCTGCAAGGTCTATGTGACAAACTTTTGTAATGCTATTTCTACAAAGGCAAAAGATAGGGAAGGGGATATTAGCATTGTGGTGTTCATGAAAGTGCTTTCATTGGCTGGATTGGGTTATAGTTTCAGAAACTGAATGCAAGCTGATCTCAGATTAATTTTTTTCAGTGCGTTGTCCCGCAAAATACATCAATTGAAGTTTTATTGTTTGAATATGCTCTGCCCTTTGTACTCATAAAAAAGGAGGAATATACACATGCAAAAAAAGCCAACATGCCTCTTCAGTTTTCATACATTCTTAGTCTATCTAGAGTTAACAATTGAAAGCACAGTACATTTTCCTTCTGGAATGACACTGTATTTTCAGGATTTTTTAAAATACTATATGTTCAGAAAATTTCTGGTTGGATTGAAACTTACCATGGAGTTTGTTTTCCTTGTGTCTTCATGGGCTCTGAATCAATGTTAGAAATCTGCATTAATTCATGCCTAAAATTCAAGGCTTTCTGAAAGGTGATTTAAATTTCTTAGTTGTATGGCAGTGGCTTGTAGCTTCCTGCAGGTGCATGCAGTCCTCAGGTGAGAGCTGGAAAGGCTGGAATGGCAGATCCATGAGCCTTTGAGATACAAGCTCTATTCTGAAAAGAAGTGATATATTTCATGTGGAAAGGAAATGATGGTTGATAAATAGACCATTGTGCAAGTGCAGGTGAGCAGAAAGGCAGTGTCCCAGGAGCATCCCAAGCTGGGTGGGTTACTCTGTTTGCCTTAGTGACTTAAAGTTAATGGGAAAGACAGGATTTGATGTGTGCTGCTACTCAATCTGTGTGCCATATAAACAGGTCCTTGAAAAGTTCTTTTTCTATGTTGGAAAGGTGGCATTGTACCACAAAGAGCAGTGATAGGATATTTCTGTATTATGCAGGATATTGGTATGCTGTAGTAATCCTCAGGACCAGTTTTCAAAGGTAGTCCCTGTGAACAATAGAAGATTGAAAGTACTGTTAATTACTTTGCTCCAAATAGGATAGGAATGATAATGCTGTCTCTGGCCTTCATACAAAGAGTTAAGAGTCAGGATGCTGGAGTTGCTCCTTTATTTCTAGCCCGTGTCATTGATTTGTTTCTGCAGAAAATTCCTGCAATCATGATTGCATTTTTAAACAGGAAGGACTGAAAAGGAGCTGGGAAGGTTGTCTGCTCTCACATATGACCAGTGACTGCTGCAGGTGGGGGTTTTTGCCAGATACATTTCTTACCTTTTGTACCTATTAGTCAAATTTGTTCTACAGGTTTCTCTGTCTGGAAGGACACTTTTACTTAAATCTGGTATTTAAATTGGAAGCTTATTCCTGCCTGCTGTCTTTGAGACCTCATTAGCTCCTCAACAAGGAGAGGTGCTGGCCTCTCCTTGAGAAGCAGAAGGAAATGCCTGCTTGACTGCTACCTGCACTGACAGATCTGGTTTCTGTGAGGAACTGCCGTTTTTGGTTTTTTTTTTTTTTTGAAACACAGGATTATTGCTA
Source organism: Heliangelus exortis (assembly GCF_036169615.1). Classification (NCBI taxonomy): domain Eukaryota; kingdom Metazoa; phylum Chordata; class Aves; order Apodiformes; family Trochilidae; genus Heliangelus; species Heliangelus exortis. The sequence goes on from NC_092424.1 coordinate 47,420,201, forward strand.
AATTCCTTGTTCTGAACTGCTCCTGCAGATCTGTTTGTGCTTTAAGCCTCTTGTGCTTATGAGGCTTTGTTCTTGGGAGAGAAGCTGCTGTTTTGTAGGCAGGCTGTGTAGGGATAAAAGACAGGAAAATGTGAAATTAAATGTTTGAAGTGTACAGCTGTTTTTTTCTGAAGGGTGTGTTGCTTTTAACTTTCAGTATGGGGATACTTGAATAGTGGCTGAAGAAATGAACATTTGTTTCTGTGTTTTCCACCCCTGTAGCTCAAGACTACACTAAAGAAGGCAGCATCAATTGAAACCTCCTCATTCAAGAGTACATTAACTAACTTAAATTTTCTTCACGTGAAGGAAAACTGGGTTTTAGATTTTACGGGCATGAGGTTTGAAAGAGATAACCTGTTTGGTCAAACTTGAATGAGCAGTGTGCATTTTAAGACAGAAGGTGGTAGGGGAGTGAGAGCTGGGGGGAAGCTGAGCAGTGGGATGGTGTGCCAGTAGGCATGCAGTAACTGAAAGGGTCCTGTGCAGGTCAGAGCTGCTAGCTCAATACTAGAGGAATACCTTAATGTACGGGTTCTAAGTTCTCCCTTCCTATAATCCTATGAGGACCTCACAGTCTCTACCTTTCAGGGCACATTGAAGGCAGTGCATCTAATATCTTGCACAAAAAATCTGATTCTAATCTTGGTTGCCAAAGCAATTGCAGTTTGGCAGTGTTACAGGAACACAAGCTTGGCTGAATGAATTGTGTGTAGTTTATCTCATTTGCTATGTTTCATCTAAGAAAACATTGATTACACTTCATCAAAAAGGGTGGAACACTTTTTATCAATGAAGTGTTGACTTCATTCTGTAATGAAATGAAATAGATTGTGTTTGTGGAGCTGAGGCACAGCAAGCACCAAAACTATTGTTGTGTAATGTCAGTGTTCAAATTACAGCCATATTTTTTTTAATAAAGCAACATATTTTTCACTTACTACACTAGCCAGTTCATGCATGTGTACATGCAGGTTTTAATTTTATGACTAAGCAAGCATTGAGGTTAAATTTCCAAGATCAAACCATAGATAAAGCTTTAGCTTTGTCATGGATGTGACGACTCTAATCCTTATTTTGTGTAACTCAGCACAATGTAACAGTAACTACACTGGAGTTGAGGATTATTTTTAAACCAATTATGGATCTGGCCAACCGAAGTGAATGTCAGTGCATATTTGAGGGAGAGGGGGGAGTGAAGCAGTGAAAAAAAATACCTGTGTACCATCAGTCTAAAGGAACTAATGTTTACTTATGACTAATGCAAAAATCATATTTCATCTCAAAGTTGCGTTTGTTTCTTACAGATTACAGAATCAACTGGGGTGTGTGTGTGTGTAGGATTTGCTTTCTTTGCTGGCTTGTTTTGGTTTGGTTTTAGCTGCCTAACAAATCATCCTCTCTTCTAATCTGTGATTGTTAAGTTGAAGTCATGCTTACAAATTCCTAAGTGTTGAGAGGGGGTGGTTGTTACCACTTTAAAGTAGCTTGCTTTGTACTTAATTTTCTAAATGGCACATTTACAAAGTGTTCTTTTTAGCAAATTTTTCTTTCCCAGTCGCTTCTATCTCTGTGTAGAGCATGCCTTTGAGCAGTTACCAGTGAGCACTGGTCTCAGAAGCCTGTACAGGTACCCTGTGCTCTGTAAAAGAATGCTGCTTTGCACACTTGCCTTGGGGCTGTTTCTGTACACAGCATGCCCTGCCTTTCGCTCTCTACATCTAACAAGTGAGCAATGCAATTTGGGTGCTGAGGCCAGCCTAGGGCTTCCACTCTGCCCCCCAGCTGATGACTGTGATTTCCCTGCTTCCTGTCCACGTTCCTTATTGAGGTGTGTGACTTTTTTTTTTTTTTTTTTTTTTAAATAAATGGCTAATTCTGGTTTGAAAATCATAGTACATCTTAAAACAGAGTTTTGAATCTGATAAATATGATAATCTGGTTTAGGTTTATTTTTATTTTTCCTTTTGGCTAATTTTCTTCAGCTAATTTTGTCTTGCATCTTTCTCTGCAAGATGTACCTTTTGCACAAAGTCCATAAATCTAAGTTTCCCTTGCTGAACTTTTTAATCTTCTTGCTTGGCCCACTGCTGTGCTTCGTCAAGGAGTGATTGGATGTGCTGTAACATCTGCATTTGGAGGACTCTGGAATGACTTCTTCCTTGTGGAAGCCTCCATGCAAGCTTCATCCCACAGAGCCAGGCTGTTGAGGGAACCTTTACATGCCATCTGGCCTGGAGTGTTGTCTTCTGCTCTTGTGCTGGTTTTTTTTACAAGCTTTCATACCACTGGCAGTCAGAAAAAACCTGGAAGGAATGATACTCACAGCAAACTAGCCAGTGTTTTCTGTCCTTCATCTGAACTTGCTGACATTGCTTCTTCCACTGCTATCAGGCTATATGGCAATTCCAGTTGGAGAAAGATCTGAACTGGTAAAAATTCAACAGTTTTTAAGTAACAGGACCATGGTGAGAGAGGACTGGAGCACTTTTAGGCTATTCCTCTCCGTTTTTCCTGTTATCTTGTGGTGTAAGCTGTTGTTAAGATATTGAAGCAGCAGTGTTGGTAACACAGGAGGTTACTGTCAGCCTTCAAATACCATTGGTGAATTCAAATGCTAAATCGTGTTTATTTGCACTGGCTTTCCACTTTCCAGCTTTTTTGGCAAAGCTTTTAGAGAAGATCCAAATGGCCTGCACAGAACCTCTAAGACCTCAGGCACAGTGCGAGCTGGCAACCTAGCAGCTGTCTGTCCTCGATGGGTTTGATACAGCCACCTGAACTGGGGCTGTTACTGTGCTTCTCTTGGATTCAAGTGGCTCGAGTCCTGAGAAGACTCCAGGTGACCACCAAGAAGGGTTGATCTCAAAAAGCTGTAAATCTTCTTAATGCAAAGAGGAAATGTCAGCCTACATGAGTTAAAGCAGAGTATTTCAGTAAGCTGTAAATTAGTACAGTGTTTGGCCTCAACATTTCTCAAATGTTGAGAAAATTGGGACAAGAAACATAATAAAGATATTTCAGAAACCAATTCTACAGCTAAGTTCAAGGAAATAACTGACTCTTGCAATAGGCTGGGAGTTCAGTATAGTTTTGATCTGTTTGTTATGGAAGAAAATTCTGATTCCTGATGTACTCTGTTTAATATTGTATCACCAGCATCTTCTTTTTCTTGGTTGTTTTTTTTTTTTTTTTTTTTCCCCTGTGATTCTATTGCACTAGAAATACTTGTGCTAAAGTTCAAAGGAATATCAATACTGTGTATAATCTGATTTTGTGAGACCTCTCTAATCCCAACACATGTACACCTTGTTTGCATGATGGACCTTTGCCTTTTAAGGGAAGCAATAGCTAGTCCTCCTGTACCTCCTTGAAATAATATGTCTGGCTGCTACTCTTCAGAATTTGCAAAGCATTGAATAGGAAAATGTCTTGGTTACCTGAGAAGCACAGCCTGCCTCTTTTTAATTGACAGAGGCTGTCTTTCTGGAAACTGAAGAAGAGCATAAACTCTGAGCCTGATGATTGTGCAAGGTTGCCATGTACCATGTAAGCTAAAGCTATGTTTCCTTGGAAAATTACTCCATGGAAATAACTCTAAGAGTACAACACTGTTGCAGTAGACAGGCAAAAGCAAGAAGCTCCTTTCCTCTGTGCAGTATTTCTGCAGTCTTATATTCAGCCCCTGGGACTATAGAGCAGAAAGCTAGTGATGGTTTTTTTGGTTTGAGTAGCGAGAGGTTAGGTTAGGTTGCAATATTCTGCCTGTGGATTTTTTTTTCTAACTTTCTTGATGCATTTAAGTTCTGAGGAGATATTAATCCAAGCATGATCAAACTAGATGTGATTTGAGAGGCGCTGATATTTTTTTCTATCGTGTAATATTGTTGTATGCTTTGGGTGTATGTCTTTGTTAACAGAGTACTGTTTCTGATGTGTGTTACCTTCTTTGCTTAGAAAAGATGTGGCTTTTTGAACATTTATATATTTAGATAATTTCAATTTGAGGGGTTACAGGATGCACCCAGTACAAAAATCACATCATTATATATACTTGAAAGGTATATTTGATCTGTATCTTTTCTAATTCATGAAAGCCATTTATTTGAGTTGTAGTTTCTGACCTTATTGTCCCTTCAATGAACACTTTGTGAAAGTTACTGTTAGGGATTAAGAAGCTAAAATAAGCACCAGGACATAGTTCTTGTCTCTCAAGACCTCATGTGATCAGATGCTGTAAGACTACAGGAAGAGACAGGGAATTCATGGAATGGAAGTGAAAAATGAGTAATGGTTTTGTTCTGAACAATGTTCCTGAAGTTACAAAACTTCTGTGGCTATTCACCAATAACCTGATGATATAACACAGGTGCTCAGTCAGCATTTTGTTTTCTGTCTTGTAACTCAGATAGAATATGTTGTACATGAGAGGACTAAGTAGAAGTTCTTGACTTAGCTCCTAAAAACAAATTGTAGGATATAATACAAATTGTAATTTATATTTATTATATCTGATAATATGTGGGTATTTCCTGTGAGTGCATTAGTTATCTAAAATCAAAAGCCAAACTCAAATACTAATGGAAGAGTACAACCTCAGAAACCATGACCCACAGTTTTCTTGTTCTGCTGTTCTACTGAGATGATAATTCCTTCTTTTTTTTTTTTTTTTTTTTTTTTTTTTTTTTTAATATGTTTACACGTCTGTGAAATGTAACTCCTAGTAACTAGATACTTTTATTTAAAAGCACTGCAGATTTTATTGGCATTTAAATTACTTTTTGCTCAGTTTCCTAATAAAATTCACTTTTCTTCCAATTTGTGCTGGAGATTGCTTTATATGGCACCTGGTACTCTCTTATCATCAGAAATTTTACTCTGAGATACATTCACATCCTTTCTTGTCAGTAACTGAAAATCCAGGTTAAACATGTTGAAACCAACAAAAGCAACAAAAATGATAGATTTTTTTTCCCCTTGGTATGCTATTTTGTTGTGAAATTCTTTCTTTCCACAGTCCAGATTTTTGTTTTCTTTGAAACTAAAGTGGATAAACATGCTTTATATAGGAATTAAGACTATTGTAAGAATATATAGCAGGAGAGACATTACGTGGAAATCAGTTTTTCTAATATGTGGATTAAATGTTAATGGTTCACTTGAAAGTCAAATAACTTCACTAATGTTTAGATGATTTAATTAATACATATGCATTGCAATGCAAATGGCAAAAAATACCTAGTCACATCAATGTGTGGGTTGTTGTTCTGACTAAAAGTGTGAGTCCTATGTATGGACAATATTAGTAGCCCTACAATTAAATTTACAATTAATACTAATGATTTGTTTTGTTAAAGAAGTCAATTGTGATTGAATAAATACAAGTTAAGACGATGACAGCTATTAACTTGGTTCAGTTTGGCTTTTGTGTATATGTGAATTTTCAGATCCTGGAGCCCTAGAAGTTGATTTTCAGCTGAGAACTGCTTTGGGAGTGGTTGCTCACTGATGCTGCTCTGCTTAAACATAAATCTTTGCATACTGCTGCCAGATACCTGCTTCTTCCTTCTCCAGTGAATGCTTATTGCAGCCTGTGGCACCATAACTCTGTAGTGTGTTTCTCAAGCAGTGATGGAAGAGGAGAGACATTTGTCTATAAGACCGTCTGTTTGGAAAATCCTTTTTTCTTATGACAGAAAAAGAGGACTGGAAATGAGTTTCTGTGTCATTAGAATAAATTCATACTATTTCTAGCAGCAGTACAATGTGCTCTTTTTAAGATGAATCTGGTTCAATTTATAAAGCTGTTAGGTATTTTTAATCTACCAAAGCAATTAGAAGAAGCTTCAGACTATGTCACCTGTATTTTCAATCACTTTTGACATGGTTGTTTTTCTGTTAGTCATATTTAGCCCAAAGTGGTTTTTTTCCTGTGCTGTTAACATCCCACATTCTTAAGCCTTATTTGTGGGGAGCAACTCAGTCCTCTGTCAGCATTTGTTTGGTAGCATGCGTGAGCCAAACTTTATTCTTTTCTGGTCATTCTGGTAGCTCTGGTCTGCATCTATTCTGTTTCAGCTTTTTCTTCCTGAGCATGGATGTTTAGTACTGATGTGCTGGCAGAGAGATTTATCTCAGTGGTGCAATGTGCTATTCCCTTTCTCTTCTGGAACAAACATCCTAATGCCATATTTTTCCTTAAAGGTGCATAATATGAGCTGAGCAGAAACTTTCAGTAGCAAGCTAATGTTCCCAGATATCTCTTTCCTCTGTCATTTCCAAATTACAAGGCTCTATTTTATTAGTTCTGCAAGGCATCACATAATGATCTGTGCTATCAAAATTAATGCCATTTATGTTACCTCTCAAGGCGCTCTGATTCTTAAAGCATATTGTGACTGTGTCATCTGCAAAATTTATTGATTTGGGTTTTATGTTTTTCTTCAGACACACTTGAAAGAGATCCTTCTTTATCCAGATTGACCAAAAAACAATAAAAAGGCATAGTTGCACTTTTTAGTTTAGTTCTACTTTACAGGTGTTTGCTAATCTTCAGTTGGTTTGATAGCAATTTCTTTTATTGTACCATATGAATTGCTTAGTATAGCCTGATTGTGTTAGATTTAAAGGCTGTCTTTTGCCTATAAAATCAGAGTTAGCAGTTATGACATACAGAAAAATTATAGAGGGTTTGTTTCCCTAAATTCCAGCTCTTGCAGACATCACTTATGAATAAATCTTATTTGGTTGTTTTTGGTTTTATTTCCATATCTCAGCTAGATATGAGAATCTTAGCCACTAGCCTGTTGACCATTCAAACACAGAATTTATTAATGAAAAGGGATTTCTTTACAGCTGTACTGTGTACAGCTGGTATGGATGGTTTTTATTAATAGCCTATAGGGTGCTATGTTTTGGATTTTTCACTAAAACAGTGTCAGCAACATACCAGTGTTTTGGCCATTGCTCAACAGTGCTTGTGCAGCATCAAGGCTTGCTGCCCACTCTCCCTGCTCCCTCAGCAAGCAGGTTGAGAGTGTGCAAGAAGCTGGGAGAGGGTGCAGCCAGGACAGCTGACCCAAAATGACCAAGGGCATATTCTGTGCCATGTAACATTGTGCTCAGCAATCAAAACTGAGGGGAAGGCAGTTTTTTGGAAGGCAGCCACTACTTGAAGGCAGGCTGGGCATCATACTGCTTGTGGGAGGTATTTGCTTTTGTGTCACTGCTTTTGTTTTTGGTTTTTTTTCTCCCCCTCCCCCTTTATTCTTCCTCTTTCCTTATTACACTGTCTTTATATCAACCCATGAGTTTTCTTGCTTCTGGTCTTCATATTTTCTCCTCAGTCCCACTGGGCACCAGGGGAGTGAGCGAGTGTGTGGCTCTTAGTTGCTGATCAGGGTTAGCCCACAACAGTCCTTTGGCACAGCCAGTTTGGGACAACACAGCTGAGGAAATGTTTGAGCAAGGAAAGAGGATAATCTGGATTCTTCTGAAAGCTGATTTTGCCATAAAACAAAGCAGGGTCAAAAGATCTTCATGAGAGATCCAATTCTGGGATCTTTCATGGGTGAGAGATGAAGATGGGTGTCACAACATTCCAGTTGTCTGTGGGTATAGACTGAGTCCCAGATGAAAAAAAACTAACAATGTATGAGGGGGGTTGAGCTGCTTCAGTAGTACAGCTCCTGCTAGCTTCATGGCTTAGCTGCTTACTGGGGCTAACCTTTTGCTCAAATACTATGAAAAACAAGTTGTTCCATAATCAAATTAATATTGAGTTCATCAACAGACTTCCAGGTTTTTCCCAGTGAAACAGATTATGCATCCATTCCCTTCTTCACGTCAGTCCAAACCATCCTGACCTACTCATACTGTTTTTTCACAGTAGGAACTATCATGTCCTCAGTTATTGAGGTACAAGAAAAGCAGAAAGCTACTGTCTTTAAAACTTAAGTTGTAGTTCTCATCTGCTCTTCTACTCCATCTCTCCTAGCCTTTCCTGTACTGACAGGTGAGTTCTTTTTCTGCCTGGCATGCAAAAGTTTACAAATATATCAGATGTTTTTCAATCTCTGAAATCCTGGTCAAAACTGAGAAAATTATTTAATTGACTGTACACATCTAGTCACTCTTGTGTTTAATACTATTTGTAATTCTTTCTTTTCGTTCCTTAGTTTTTAACTTGGGTTTGTCTCTTCAAGTATTTGCTTTCCTTTACTCTGTGCATGCTGCAGGTCTTGTAAATAGCTGATGTTTCTCTGAAAGTTTAATAAGTTATGCAATATTTTCAACTTTTATTCAGAGCAAGTTGTTCCTAGCCCTTCTGGTATCAGGAAAGAGCTTGAAAATAAATTGAAGAGATTCAAATACCTGGTGGCAAGTACTCTTGGTATTATACAAAAGTTTATATACAAAAGGAGCAAATTTGTAACGTCTGCATAGTTGCTGGATTTGATTTTTTGAGTCTGTCAATTTAAGATAGCACTTGCTTATGCTTAATATAGGTCACCCTGCTCTCATTTGAGCTTCTGTTTTGGGATTTAGATAGTGATATGCTGCCCTAACCATTAAAATGGGACTGGAGTAACCTGATATGTACTGATCATCCAAACTATTATTGCTGCAACAACCCCATTAGCAGGACACAAAAGTTAGTCCTTTCACACTCCCCTGGGTGAGGCATCATGTAGGGTCATTTTTTATCAAGGCATGCTGAGAGAGGAATGTGTGATGGATCAAATGGTGTTTTGCTTTGTCCCAGAGTGGGTCTGCAGCAAGGTGTTTGGTTATCCTCTTAGAATGCAATTTCTGTGCAAACCCAAGCTAAACTATCTGATAGGGTCTATCAAATGCTATATCCCTGATCACTGCAGAAGACTTAACACCTTCTTTTAAGTTGTTTCACAACAGTTTTTTTTCATGTTTTCTGTCCCAGCACTTATCTCTTAAGCCTGTCAGGGCTATTACAGATGAATGTACTGGATTCCTGGTTTGTGTACAATGAATATTGAATAATTTAATAAAAAGCATAATTTAATATTCATGGAAACCTGACCTCGGCTACTTCTTGCTGTGTTAAGATACTTCCTTTCTGTAAGGACAGAACAAAACTTTTCCTGATATTCCTGTGCATTCTCATTTAGGAAAGCTGCTTCCTAGTATAGATGTTGTGCAGCAGTTGGGGCAAAACAGCTCTTGAGAATGCTTCTCCAGAATGTCTTCTGTGTCCTAAGAGGCCACCTCAGCAGAATGTATTACTGAAGAGTGTATCAGAAAGCTATGCTGAACTTCAGTATGGTGATGTATAGTGTCCAAATCCTTCATTTTGGAATTCAAATTTACTTCAGAAATAGTTGCATATAAATAGCAGTTGACATAGGGAATAATGCTGGTTGCTTAAAATAGCCTCAGTTTGTGCACAGTAGAAAAGCATGTTAGTGATGTTAAATCAGTACTGACATCTGAGGCCCCACCTGCTTTTCTTGGGAGCAGTTGGGGTTACTTGTGTGAAGTGCTGTTTGTTAGGCATCATGAAGAACTGTGACAGACAGTGCCTGACTGCATGGATAGCAGGAGGCTGAAGTGTTTGGTTTTTACTGTTTGGGATTATGTTTGCTGATTGGACAAAGGCAGCTTGGATAGAATTAACAAACTGGATAATGTAAGCTATTTGCAGTGAAAGTGTTGATTATTGTTAGACCAGTTGATACACTTGGAAAACTGGAAAGGATTTGCATGCAGAAACACTTCTTCAAGCTTAAAAGAGAAATTGCAATATTCAGGTTAAATTCAGATTGAGAGCAATTGATTGAAGGTTAATTTATCTATTAGGGCAACTGGGCTGGTGAAGGGACTCGAGCACAGATCCTACGAGGAGAGACTGAGGGAGCTGGGGCTGTTCAGCCTGGAGAAGAGGTGGCTCAGGGGAGACCTCATCACTCTCTACAACTCCCTGAAAGGAGGGTGTAGCCAGGGGGGGGTTGGTCTCTTTTCCCAGGCAACCCTCAGCAAGACAAGAGGGCACGGTCTCAAGTTGTGCCAGGGGAGGTTTAGGTTGGACATTAGAAAGAATTTCTTTACTGAGAGGGTGATCAAGCATTGGAATGGGCTGCCCAGGGAAGTAGTGGATTCTCCATCCCTGGAGATATTTAAAAAGAGACTGGATGTGGCACTCAGTGCCATGGTCTGGGAACTGCAGCAGTAGTGGATCAAGGGTTGATGATCTCTGAGGTCCCTTCCAACCCAGCCAATTCTGTGATTCTGTGATTAATCCATTAAGTCTGTGAGAAGAAGGGTTGGTACCTGTGAATTTGGGGAGAGTAGGGATACAGGGCAGAGAAAGTCAGGCAATTGTAACTGAAACACTGATGTTAGTTGAAGGCATTCTGTCACACTGGTGACAGAAACCATAACTTCATAATCATCCTTTCCAGCTATCTTCTGACTGATCTTAGTATATTATAGAGTAAGCTTTCTTTGAGAGGAGGCAGAAGTAATTTGTATGAATTCACCAAACACAGAAAATATTCGTGTGTGCTCTGGGCACGCATATGCTGTGTATATGTTGTTTCCTCCTCTCAGCAAACCTTCTTCTGTAAGAGAATGAGTAACTTTTTCCAAAAACATCTTGGAGTTCTCTTGCTAGCTGGAGTTTGTAGTTTTTGGACTTTGTTTCAGGCTGTCATTTCCCTCCTGCTGCTAGCTAAGTTCCATGAAAAATTTAATGTTGATTGAGGTCTTTATTATGAACCTAATGGTCATAATGTATCATTCTTAACAGTGGAAAGATTTACTCAAAGCAGGTAAAAGTCATGGCAGTATTTTTTAAATTAAACATGTGCAGTCTTAAAAATAATAAAACCTGCAAATCAGCCAAGCATATACGAAGAAAAAAATATTTTCAGGGTGTGTTTGTGTAGGAAGTTGATTAAAACAAAGTGTTGAAACAAGACTGGTGTTCCTTTTGCACAGTGACTTGCAGTGAATGCATTGTAACCATTTTTCCTTTACTACACATTTCCTCTGTGGTGGTGCTCCTGTGCAAACCAGCAGAAAGCCCCTGGTGTTTTGGGCAACAAGAAACCACATCCAGAAGAGATGCAGCTGCCTTGTTTCATGCCTGTAGGAAGCAAATCTTGATGTCATAAGAACTTGCCAAGCTGCACATTTTATTTCACTATTCGTTGGTATTAACTCCTTTGATGGACACATGGTATGCTGCTCAGTCATTTGTGGCAAAAGCAGCACATTGTCTTTAAATGTAAGGTTGGTGAAGAGAAGTACATTAAAAGACTTTTCTTCAAGCAAATGCTGAAATAAATGAGTCTTGCAGAATAAATATGTGAGTGGGATGGGTTGTGTTTATTTTTCCCTTCAAGCACATCCAGTAACTTACTGTGATGGGTGGGAAATTAAGAGTCATCATTTGTGCCTTCCTCTCTGTTGGTGATTTCTATCCCTAAAAGCACAGCATGTAATTCATTGTAGTGTTATTCAAGGGAGTTGCTTAAAGGATCTCCCATGGGGACTGGGCAAAAATCTCCAAAAGCAGACCTGCAGCCAATAAAGATAGGTTTTGTTTTAAATTTGTGTGCATGATTTTCCCTCCACCAGTCTTCCCGTTTTTGCTGCAAAACAGCTGTAAAGGAGGTGAAAAGGAAGTCCAAAGATAGCAGTAATTGTATCACCAAGTAGAGTAAATAGCGGGATAGGAGATGAGTAGTGGTGCTGAGGCAAGTGGGGGCTGGATTTGGTTTTCACTGCTTTTTAAGCCATTAGGTTTATGCATTTTCCTAGAGGTTGAAGGCCAAGATCTTTACCTTGGAGTGGACCAGATTACTCCATTACAATTCATTAGTGCTCATCTGCACAGCAACATGTGTTGATCATGTAGGGTAGCAAATGGGAGGGAAACTCCATGAAGCTGAAGAGCTGATGCATTGTCTGTCTGTCTGGGCTCCATAAATGACCTCCTCCTTATCTTGGGTAAAGGAAGAAGGCATTGCTTGACTTGCTGGTTTTTTGTTTTTGCTTTTTTTTTTTTTTTACCCCAAGAAATACCTTTTTTGTGTCCCTTGCAGTAAATACACATATGCTTTTTTATAAAGTTATTTTAAAAAAAATCATGTTCTACCTCTGAGCTCCAGTGTTTCATCTCTGAACTCCAATTGCTTTGTGTACCTAGTCAGTGAAAGCTTATAGCAGAACTTACAGCAGAACAAGTTTTCCTCATAATTACTTGTAGCTCCTGCAGAAAAGAACTAGAATAGCCTCTGTAAGGAAGCTGTGTGGTCATCAATACTTGAAGTGTTTTGAAAACCTCCGGGGCATCTTTGCAGTTAATACAGAACGTATCATTCAGGGGTTTAACCCTGTCTGTGGTACACAGAGGGCTTTCGAGTGGTCCAGAGCAGAAAACAGACTTGTTTTTCTTAGTTACCTGTAAACTTAATTTGTTCTATGGAAAATGTTCAGGAGGTGCACCTAGTAGGGGTAGTCTGAAAATCTGGAAGAGTAGTAAGTTATTACTGTAAGTCATTCTTTCACAGGCAGGCATAGACTGGACTATTTTATCTGTCAATCTGTCTTTAGCCTTACTTTTACATTTATTCATTTGGAAATGCTTTCCAAGTTTTTTATGCAGCGTTCTCAACTATTATACAGACATTCACCCTTGTCTCGTCTTTGAAATGATTGGTCACAACTTTTTATTTGTATTGGAGGGTTTGCTATGCTTTATTCCAATAAGAATTTTTTAAATTCTCTTCGTGTTGCCTTGCTACATAGGTTAAAGAAAATTAAGAATGTCATAAAGGGAAACAGTTCTGTTGCTCTTTAAACAGGTTACATACTTCCTTGAGATCTTCAAAGTATTGTACTTAGTGAGTCAATACATAAGTATGCTTTCATTTGTATTTGATAATAGCTATTTTTGTATAATCTTGTAAGCAAATGTTTCTGTGGTTTATCAAGAATAGTTGCCTGAAGGAATTACTAACAACTTCTATAGGACAGTGTTAACTTTTTAAATGACTCATTCTTGCAAAACTTAGAGGTGGAAAGTAACAAGTCTCAGTAAACTCTGTGTGTGTTTCCCTTCTCCTAAATGTTTTTCACATAACCAGTTATATGTCAGGTCAGCCTTGGAGGTGTATCTGTATTAGGCATTTGAGAGCAGGTTTTCTCCTTACCATCAGCCTCTCCTGAAGTTAGTTGTAATGTATTGCAAGGGCTCAGCTTCCAAAGAGAGGATGAGAGATTTCAAGTTTTTCTAGTTTTAGTCCTTCCTTTGTATTAAACTGTGTGTGTCACTGGAAGAGTTGCTTGGTAAGGTAGGAACCTCCAAGACAGGGGTGAATGAATTTACCAGCTCAGTTGTGATGTTCAAACTCCAAGCATCTGTAAAGGGGCTGGGGCAAAGCCTTAGAAATCTTGGAACATCTCTGTGATTGGGAGCAAGAGATTCTTTTCTTTCCCCTGTACAAACTCATTTTTAGTTATACAGTCTGACTGGTGTACAAAGAGGAGGAAACATGCACTGATCATCTACACTGTGACTGAGAGTGTATCAGTGACCTTGTGCTGCTGAGCCACCACGAGTTTCTGGCTCATGAATTTCTGTGTCTGGTTGTGGTATAAGATGGAAGCACAATGCAAGAGTAGCACAAGCTGACACTACTAATCATTGCTTGAGAACCACAAAGAGAAAGGAGGCTGGGAAGATGGGGAAAGAAAGAGTAGGGAAGATGAGGGGAAGAAACGTGTTGAGAACTTAAGGCCTATCAGATGGTATTGATTGTATCTTAATACAGAAAGCACCCAGTGTCTGCTTTGTGTTTCTGCAGCAACTGCCTGAGCACATTAGTGACAAATGGGCATGTGAGGTGAGAAAGAGGAACCTACTTCTGCAGTATTTATTAAAATAATAATTCTACTCATGTGAAGCCTGAAGAATCAAACCGTGTATAGAAATATTTTTGTCTATGTTTTTTTGGAATGTATTTGAGACTGAAAATATGTAACTGAGGAGCTCTATTCATGTATCATACCTGTATAAATGTGATTCATGAGGTATTAATCAAATTCCTTAGAAAAAGACAAAATAAAAAAATGCACTTGTGGAACCTGCTCTAGTGGGAGGTGTCTTTGCCCAGGCAGGACTTGATGATCTTTAAGGTCCCTTCCAACCCTAACCGTTCTTTGATTCTATGATTCTGTGAAGTGGAATGGCTTTGAAGTTGTTTTTTTTTCCCCTTAGGTAAAGTTGGCTTTTTCTTCAAGAGTGCCTCACATTCATGTTCTCTGCCTGCTTGTTTTAGGCACTAGAGTTTAAAAATCAGACAATCCCATCTGGCACTCATTTCTTCTTAGCTGGACTCCTAGTTAAGCAAAAGACAAATTAATCCTGTCATTGACATCCATTTTTTTCTGTGATTGTGGTCTGCCCAAGGATATAACTGTAGCTTCTGCAAAGGTTTGCAAATTACAGTGTGTGTTATTTTCCCTCTCTTATGCAGTTTTACTGTTTTAGGGGGGGGAGGGTTTGTATTTCCAATAAAAATCTAATACAAAATATGCCCCTGGAAATACGTAAAATTGTGAACGTGTGTCACAAGGCCACTTAGCAGGGGAAATCTGGAAGTGCAGCCAAGCCACTTCTGTATCTCATCAGCAACCCTCCTTTATCTCATCAGCAACCCTCCTTTAGGGAGGAGTGGACAAGATCAGTGACCAAAATTGACCAAATGGAGGATTCTATCCCATATGCATCATACTTGGTATAAACTTGAGGGATCACGAGGGTCAAACCCCTTCCTGCTTCCCCTTCTTCACCTGTCCCTATTTGCTTTGGCATCCTGGGAGGATTCCATCTGTTCCTCTGCCTGCAGTCCTGATTCGTGCCAGCCCATATCTGTGTGTTCTTGCGTCCAGCTCCTGACTGCTGCTGACCCCAGGAGTCCAGCCTGGACTTTCCCAGGGCTGCCCTGCAGCCTCGGTGGTGATGTGAGAATTACTGGGGGAGAAAGAGGAAGAAAGTGGATCATTTGACTGTTTATTTGTATATATTTAATAATTTTACCTTTTTATCATTACTGTTTCATTAAAGTTGTGTAGTTTAGTTTCCAACCCATAAATCTCTCTCCTTTATTCTCTCTCCTTTCTTTCTCAGGGAGGGGAATGAATAGAGAGCATCTGTCATTCAGTTAATTGCCAGCCCAGCATTACACCGTGACAGGGCTGAGCAACCCCAACACTCTCAGCCATTCTTCACAGGAGAGGTGTTCAATCCATCTGATCATTCTCATGGCCCCCCTCTGGACTCACTCCAACAGGTCCATTTCTTTCCTATGCTTAGGACTCCGGAGCTGGACGCAGTACTCCAGATTGGGGTCTCATCAGAGCAGAGTAGAGGGGCAGAATCTTCTCCCTCAACCTGCTGATCTCGCTACTTTTGATACAGTCCAGGATACAATTGGTTTTTGGGGCTGCAAGTGCTCACTGCTTGCTCATCTGGAGCTTCTCATCAGCCAACACTTCCCAGGTCCTTCTCTTCAGGATTGCTCTCAACCCATTCTCTGCTCAACATGTATTTTAAAATCCTTAGCTTTCATTGGAAAATCACTTTCCAACCAGTGAAATAATTGTTCAGTTTAGGTCTCCCTCTACATCTCTGACTTGTTTTGAATACTGTGTACTCCTGCCACAACAGTAATTACCTGCCCTGGTTAGAAATAAGCAGGGGAACTGACAAATGAGTAATTTCTCTGTACCATAAGCGTGGTTTTATCATTTTAAAGTAATGTTATTTGAATAGATGATTGTCTACTAGCTTGTCTGTAGCACCATTAGAGGAAAATTCATTCATGTCACTAATGCCTGTTCTCCAGACTACAGCACAATGTCACAAAAAAGCTTCATGCAATTAATTTTGCTAATGATGATTAAAAATGCAGACGACTTGTTCCTAGATGTTTTGGTCAGTTGTTGAGACCAGTAGGGGACCTAAATTGAAAGGATTTCAGAAGTGTTTCAAAGGCTGGCCTGGTTTTGATCTTTCTTTAGCTGAATCTGTGGTTTGCCTGAAGCCAGGAGAGCACCTCAGCTGTCTTATCCAGCAGATATATTCATATGGCACAGAGATACTCTGAGAAGGAGATATGTTTCACTTAGCAAAGCATGACCCCTCACATTAGACCTTTGTTTGCAGAAGATTTGTGATATCTTTGACAGGAAACAAATGTGTCCTTTGACTCTTCCTCTTTTCTGTCTTAAAATACAGCTCTCATTAGAACATGGGTTGCTTGAGGAGGTAACTACTCTTGGTTCTGTTCTTGGTTCATGTTCTTCATCCAGTTTGAGCCATTATCTTTGCTTCAGATGATTGATACACCCCTGTCAAGTGCATCTGCTGTAGCAGAGCATGTGACTGTTAACTTCTGACAAGTTAATATGATGATGCATTAGGTGTCCTTTTAACAGGTCTGGTTCCAGATGTCTTGTCGAAACTGCTTTCTGGTCTACAATTGAGCAGTTCTTAGAGGAGAATGAGTACCTATATGTGGCAGGAATAGGTGTGCTTGTTTCTCCTACAAGATTGTTCTTTATGCAATTTTGTACTATTGTAAGCCACAAATGCTAGTATTGCATGTCTTTTGATGAAATAATTTGTAGCATTGAATTGTTAGTTTTCAGAGAAATGAAACTCCTTTTTCTTAGTATCACTGTGAAAAATTTCTGTTCCCTCTTTCTGTGCAGTTTCCTGATTTCCCTCTCTCATTTGTCCCCCCACCTTGCTGTGCCAAGATTTGTGACTGTGTGGTTTATGTTCAGCGTTTCAGTTTCATTGCAACCTTTCCTTTGCTATGCACTGTTGAGGTGGCTGCTGCTTTTCAACATGCTACTAATTTGTTGGTTTGCATATGTCACATACATTCATATATTTCTTGTTCTTTATTCCAGAGATGGTGATGTTGCTGGAATGGTGGTCAGGTACCGATTGCACCCTCTACACTGACCCAGAGAGTTACCACAAGTATGGGAAGGAGAATGCTATTGTAATCCTTAATCACAACTTTGAAATCGACTTTCTCTGTGGTTGGAACTTTTGTGAAAGATTTGGGGTCTTGGGGGTGAGTTTTGTGTAGCATTTCAACTTTCTCTTCTTGAATGTGGAATGAATTCTTTGTGGTTTTGAAAATTAACAGGTATGTGCTTGCAGTTCATTCAGCCACTGTCCAGACTTAAAGTGGTGAACTTAAAGCAATGCAGTGCAAGTATGGAATACTGAGACAGGTATTGCTTGGGCATTCACAGTGATTTTAAAACTATTGCAGCTAAAGCTGATAAAGGAGATATTTTTTTTCTAACCTGTGGAAGTCATTACAGTTCATTTTCTCTGTGTGCTTGCTAGATAACTGTTATGTTTTGTTGTGCTAGAGAAAGATGAGCTGTTCTATTATTCTTTCCCAGTAAATTGTAAAATTTGTTTGCTTCCTCCAGTGTAGTATTACAAATCCATAACTAGAGTTTGAATGATGTAGTCTCTTGTCTTTTAGAATGAAAGAGCTGCCTTGTCAAGTGAAAGCAAGTACTACGTTGTAGCTAGTAAGATATGGAGGAGGAATGAGTTAGTCATACTTAAATACACCATTGCATTAGGGTAGGAGTACATGTACAACTTTTTTTTTTGTTTCCCCTGTCAGTTCATGTGGATGATTCAAGACCCCCATCCTTATCAAGTCTGTCTTAGTTCTATGGTGGTGACATTGTTCTTTACCTAAAAGGGAGTTACATGAGATTTCCTTCCTCCTAAGCAAGCAGGCTATTACCTCATGTGGCAGTATTCTGCAGCATCATCTTCTAGTTTTGCTGCTGGTCTGTGTCAAAAGTCCTGACTTTGGATTGTGTAAATTCATGACTTTTTGTGGCCTTTCTGTTGGACTCTTAGTATTTTCTGGACATTTAGCTACCACTCCAGTCACTTTCAAGTTATAATAATGACAGTCTGTTTGAAAAAAAACCAAACCGAACAACAAAAAAATGAGCCTTACAACTGAAGGAAAGTGAACCTAAGCATCACAGACCCTGCACATTACCAGAATGACTACAGACTCCTGATTACTGAGGAACAATTTTACTGTCATGTCTGGGACTTGAGTTCAGAGCTGGAGGATAGCTAGGAAGATGTAGGAAAACCTTCTCTTGACAAGGAGATGTACATGTCAAAAATATTCTCCTTCTCTGTGGTCATTATAGAGTGGGGCTTTAGTATAATCCACCAAATTTTATAAGCCTAATGGCTGCAGTTTTCTAAATAAAGCTGTGTTTTAGAGGGTTAGTTGCTGCTTCAGCGAACAGTCACAGAAAATTAAAGTATTATTTCTCTACAAACTAATAGGGACTACAAGGTAAGAAATCTGATGTTTTGCCTTGGTGCCCTGTGGTTGGGTTGGATCTCGTTAGCTTTAATAATTTTTTTTTTTAATAGTTTCTCAAGGTAGTCATGATTATAGGTTTTTTTATATTGTTCTCTATGTGCAAGAAAACCACTATGTAGAAGCGTAACTGTTGAACTGACTGAAAATATTTTTTCCTTTTTTTTAGATGCTTATAATTATTACTCAGTTTGTATTTTTGCTGATCTTAGAATTCTTTTACAAACTGGTGTTATTTATTTATTTATTTATTTATTTATTTAAACTATTCCAGTCCTTTGTGATTTTACTCCCTAGAAACGAAGGAAGAAGTAGTTCCCATATGCTCTCATTTGCACAGATGCCTTTACACAGCAAATCAGTGTATTTCCCTGCTGGGGCAGCCAGTTGAGGCTCATCTAAAAATACATTTTTAAAAAAAAATTGAAAATGACACACAGTTTCCTGATTGGATTGTCTGTACTGGCATACAGGTACTTGGCTTAGGAGTGCAGGTATGTGTAGAGATAGGGTTGTAGTTTGGTTTGACTTTGTGCTGCCTTATATGAGTTTCCAGTGGGCAAAGCTTCAGGTTTTGGTGCGGCAGCACAATTAGAAATGTAAGAACCATTGTGCTGAGTGGTGATGTTTGGGAAAAGCAGTTACAAGAAAAAGGCATTCAGAGAGATTTCTAAGTGCTGTCCAAGCTTCCAGTTTGCTGTGGCTCAGGGACTTTGTGAGCTGGTGGCATTTTACATTTATTGCTGTTTAATTTTGTACTCCATGAAGTTTCTGTGCAAACGCTAGGTATCTACCAGTATTTTATTAGGTTGGTCTCATCTCCACTGCTGCTGAAAAGGAAGTCTGGCATATGCAATCCTTTCTTTCCTTTTTGCTCTTAATTTTTCATCATACCAAATCATGACTGTTGCTAGCAGCTATAAGAAGGAAGCAAACTTCACAAAATCTACATGACTTCTACTGACTGTAGAGATTTCAAGCAAACATGTATTCAGCCCCAACTGTTAAACACTTATATATGTATTTCACTTGCCAGCTTTTTTTGGAGGCAATCTTCCTGTTTGGTTTTAGGACCCTGACACCCATCAATCACATGTGCCTGCCTTTGTGTGCTGCCAGACCTCAGTGGTGTGTGCAGGAGGGTGGGAACATAGGGGTGCTGGATGCCGAGTCAGCATCATGCTGCTGTGGCCAGCACATGAGGGCAGCTGAGTCCTGAATCAGAGGTGACACAATCAGATGTGTCAGTCAGTCCTGACACAGAGGTGACTGCAAGAAACTGTGAGGGAAGGAGAAGCTGACCTGCCAGCTTGTCTTTCTGTAGGAAGCATCATAGCCCCAACAAGACAGAGCTTTGTCCACACCAGTGTTTTCTAATAAAAGGGAGGGCTGTTAGTATGGTCTTGAGCCAGGGTAACTGATACTGTGTTGGATGTTCTGCTTTTCTACCCCATGCTGGTGCAGTGGCTGGGGAAGATGCTGACTCCCAGTGTCTGTGTGTTGTTCTGTTGTGTAAATAGAGCTGTGATCTTGGTGACAGGTCCCTGCCTTGTGCTGTGCCCTTTCCTTTTCCTGCCTGTGGCATTCTGGTCCTCGACTTAGCTTCTTCTGATAGGGCACAGTTTAGCTACTGTATCAGCATTTAAACGCATCAGTAGCATTTAGTTTCTTCAAGGTGTGTGCTAAGCAGCTCTTTGAGAACAGACCCACTGGACATCAGAACTTGAAATTAGGACACAGGCATGTTCTGAGGAGGGGGATGTTTTTCAGGACTTAGACCAAAAGCACATTCATATGTTTCCTGCCAGATTCACTGTACTGTTCTTCTGTGTTGGTTGATCTGACCAAGCAGTGATAAAATTACCCTTTTTAGTAATTTTAGGAACCCTTCTTCTCACACAAAGACACTCGTATTAGTAAAAATTGTCTGCTCTTTACAGCTAAGCCTGCTCATTTACTGGATGATCTTCTGTTGTCTTAGGCTGCAAAGTGGTTTTTCTACCCCAGTTAATCATAAATATTATTCCTAGGGACTCATATTGGCATCAGAATATGTGCATTTCCAAAACAGGCTGTAGTTGTTATTCCTTGATAGGGTAGACAAACCAGGAAACCATTATGAAAAACTAGTTGTTAGCTATATTGCTTTAAATTTCTCATTTTAAAAATTGCTAATCACATTTTAATAATTTTTATCCCTAAATATCCATTCCATGTGACAGGAAACACCAATTCTATTTGAAAGTTGTGTATGTTAAAGGTTGTTGTTGGAAAAACTGAGCATGGCCTTGAATAGAGGCTTGAGAAGAGACTTTTGCTAGGTTATTGTATGGGACCAATAGGTATGTGAACACAGTTTTTTGTACATTTTGGTGTATTAATTAATACAGTTGTAGTACAGTTTAGTGTATTAAGAGAAGTTGTGTAATTGTTCATGTAGGCAGCCAAATCTACATGATTAATTGTATTTAACAGAGCATCTTAGCATATATGTGGGCATACTTTCTTTACAGTATTGCCATGTTGCTTTTCCAAAATGGAAAACTTTTATTCAATATGCAGCATTAGAAATTAGGAGCCTAACTAAACTTCTGGAATGATGGCTTTGAAGGTCTAGAGAAATATATCTTTGTATCATGATGTCCCAGAAAGTATGATATTTAAAAAATAGAGCAAACAGAATCATCAAAAGTATGTCAGTGCTGAGGGCAGCCTGGAGAACATGTAGCTTAGGAGGCAAATTGCTGCTGCTAATAGTTTGCAGCTGCAGTGAATTTGTCTTGAAATTGTATAACAAATTTTATTAGACATCTTCAGCTTGCTGGTTGATTTCATGTTTTTTGTTGCATTCTGTGATCAAGAGGTGTTGAATAACGGGGAGTGAGCATACGAATCAAGATTGCAAATGCATCTAAAGTAAGCTTGTAAAAATAATGCTTTTAATGTGATATTAGTGCAGTCATTCACAAAAGGAGAACTTCATGTATGTTTCCATCTGAATAAGCTTAGCCAAAATAAATTAACCTGGATTAAAATACTATTTCTGTAGAAAAATAGTCCCCATACAGCCATAATTTCATTAAATGACTGTTAGAATTACATGGTTCTGAGCACCAAAAACATTTGACTGCCTTATAGAAGACAGCTTACAGGGAATAAATCAATACTCTTTAATTAAATTTTATTCTGTTGAGCAAGCTGAATTTCAAGGTTAGAGTTGACTGTCACCTACTTATCAAAGCAGGTTGATAGAGGAAAGATCAGTGTCCGAAATCAACTAAAGAGCTGTGGTTTTCCCCTCAGGTATTTATACAGGAGCTGTGCTTGGGTACGTGACTGAAACAGAATAGATTCTAACCCCAGTTATTGTAAGAGAGATGGCAGCTACCTACTGAGGGTAGGCCTGGTGGATCCCTCCCATATGAGAGCAGTCTTGCCAGTATAATGCACTGAAGTGTTCCCTTTCCCTAATTAGTTCTGTATCGTAAGTATTCCTTCTTGCTGCTAGGACAAATGGGGTGTACAAAATAGCGTAAAGTCACTTAGTTTCTTTTTGTGTGCATCTAAAGAGTCATAGACTCATGTGTCCGAAAAAGCCCTTTTAATTTTTAAAAATGTGTCAGCACAGAAAATGAGTAAGAATGTGCCCTGAAGAATTCACAGAATCACAGGCATAGATTCAAACATCTATTCTGCCTTTGTGGTTGTACCTGCACTACGTGACACCTTAGCTCCCAACATCATTTCTTAGTTTCACAAGGGGAAAAAACCAATGATGGCAACTTCTCTCCTGACACCTGTTTAACTCATGCTTTTTAAAATATGCAAAACACTAAAAAATAGCTGTGGTGAAATAGTTACTTATGCTTGCTTTTTAGATTAGGATTCTATCTTTTAAAGTCTGAGCGGGAGGAATATTGGATTTCTTTTCTGGTTGTGTGCTCTGGAGGCCTTGTACATCCCATGCAGAGCACATTGATATTTGTCTCCTGGTCTTATGACCACTCAGTTATTAACACTCACTGCAAATAAAATTTAAGAGCATAGATTTTTCTCTGGTTTTGGGGGGTGACACTATTGCTATTTGCCATTGAGCAGTGTCTTGTTCTAGACTGTGTCTGAATGCTGCCCTGGTTGTGTCAGAGGCAAGCAGTAGTTCCCCAAAAGTTTGGTATTCTTGAGTTAAGGCCTTGACTCTGCTGTCTTCCTCAGGCATGTACAGGGCAGAGGAGTGGAAGAGTAGGGGATGAACTGGTCTGGGTTCATGGCCTACAACAACAACAACAACAACAACAAAAATGCTCTTCGGAGGCTTTTAAAAATGTATGCTAGAACATTTTACATTTATGTGGGAAATAAGAATATTACTTGTGTAACAGAGAAAAGGAAAAACATTAGTTTTTTGGAGAAAAAAAGAGCTAAGGAAAGAGGTAGAAAGAGTGCCTGTTTCCTTGTGTCTGGTTTAGGGAACTGGAAGAGGGGGCGGGGGTCAGCATTGCTGCTGCCATGCAGTAGGGACTACTGTGCAACATGGCTTGAAATTGAAATGGCAAAAAGTGTGCCAAACACTATGTCTGCTTCTTGTGGGAGAGCTGAGGTTGAAGTCCCAATTTTAGGCCTGTCACTGAAATTCTTAAATTTTAGGATAAAATAAAGAGGAAGTACTTTGTAATAAAGTGTTAAATAATTTGACAGATGTGGCTCCTGCATTCTTAAAAACTGAAACATCTCATATTGTGGTCTTCTCTATTTCTGTGTAATGGTTGCTAGTGAAGCTATGTGATCTGCACTTGCCTTCTACTCATAAGCTTTTAGATAGCTTAATTATTTAAGGTATTTTCCCTCTCAAGGATGAAGTGCAGATGAGAGAAATGAGTGGAGATAAAGAATTAGGTCAAGTCTCTTCCCTTAGTAGCAAAATGAACGGTTACCAAAAAATAAAAGCAAGTAATTTCTGTTAATGGCAATTTCTACCAGTAAATATTGCCTACTAGTCAAATTGAATGTACTAGAAGCCATCTGCAGAGCACTTTGATGAGATACCTCATGATATCACAGATAGAAACTGGACTGTAATTGCTCCAGTTATCCTCTAAGATCACTGTTTTTCAGGAAATACCGAAGCAACAATTTCTTTATACACACACACATGTGGCATTTTATTCATTATTTAACAATGTGAATCATAAGACAGCTCACTAAGGTGAGCTTGCTGAAGTAGCAAGTGGAATCAGTTCCCCTGGCCAAAGGGATGGCAGTCTGAGATGATAAAGGAATTAAATTCTGGACCAGAAATTGAAATTTCAAACTTACTGATAGGCTTCTTGTGGAGGATTGATCTGGACAAACTACTTGTTGATGTACAACAGGAAGAGTAATTTTTTTTTTTTTTCACCCCAGAAACATGCTTTGAAGATAAATTTGCTAGTATAAGTATTTCTGCCCTTCCATAAACAAACCTAAACACAAATCAAGTGATTTTATTGCTGCTGTTGTTTCTAGTGTTGTTTAAGGTTTCTTCTGTTGATAAACCACGTGTATGTATCAAAATATTCCTGTGTAGCAATCGCTCTGTGACTGCTTCTCATTTAGAACAGTTGTTTTTTTTTTTAAGTTGTGATGAGGTGTCCCAGCTTTGAGAAGTATAGTTGCAAGATATCTTAAAGGAATTTGAGATGC
Organism: Heliangelus exortis; assembly: GCF_036169615.1. Classification (NCBI taxonomy): domain Eukaryota; kingdom Metazoa; phylum Chordata; class Aves; order Apodiformes; family Trochilidae; genus Heliangelus; species Heliangelus exortis. Next base: position 47,444,356 of record NC_092424.1, read on the forward strand.
TACTGCCCAAGGTCTGCTTCAATTAATAGTTTGGGGGTTTGTGGTTTGAGTCTTTTTCATGGATTCCTCAGTGTTTGAAGGAATCTGAGCTGTGGTTTGGGTTTCAGGTTTTGAGTAGGATAGACAGACATGCAAACACACACTCACATGTATATGTATATGCATATGTATGAATATGTATGAATATGTATTCATCTTACACTGGTGTTAAAATGGTAACTGGTTGATCTGAATCAGTACATCAGTGTCTAACTGTGCATGTGTAATATCCACAGAGAACTCTGAAGTGATGTAACTGTTTTACTTTCTTTGACTCTTTTTTCCAGAGTTCCAAAGTGCTTGCAAAGAAGGAGCTCTCCTACATGCCCATCATTGGCTGGATGTGGTATTTCCTAGAGATTGTCTTCTGCAAGAGGAAGTGGGAAGAAGACCGGAAAACAGTCATGCAGAAGTTGCTGAATCTCCGGGACTACCCTGAGAACTTTTGGGTGAGTGACAACTCAAACAAGGGGATTGTGAAGTGCTGTAGTGCTTGGGAGAGAAGAAGGGCATAAACAGTGTGTGGTAGTCACCAGGATACTCCTGAGAATTTTGATTCATGAGCTTTCTGGCAGTATCAGAGTATTCTCTAAGAATTAAATTATCTTTTGGATTTTCCATGTAATTGTCATGTCTGTTTTCTTCCTCTTTGGATGGAATGTCCATCCTATCAATGTCATTGCAAAAATACCTCTACTGTGATCCATCCAGTAAACCTTTGGTCCTCTAAATATAGAAGCTAGAGATGGGTAGACACACAGGGGTTCATGACAGTGTAAGATCTACATGTGACAGCATTGTATTGAAACATATTGGCTGTAGTCTTTAACTAGGCTACCTTCTCACTCATTGCTGAGTTCATACTAATATTTTCTCCTTCCATTTGCCTGTGATTCTGCCATTCCTGTGAAGGTGCTGAGTCCAGGTGAAGTGTAAGCCACAGATAAGTACCTAGTGAGGGAAGTAGCCCCTGTGTCCATCAGCTGTCCAACAGCTGTCATACAGGGAGAGGATTAGTGTCACCTTTCAGTTACTTTTTGCATCACCATCATTTTTTAATATCAAACCTGCCTGGCAATTCCAAGTCTGGGAATAAAAAGCCTTTGATTTTTTTTCTCTTCTCAGTAATCACAAAAATCTACTTCACATGAGCTGGTTTATGACAAGAGAGGGATTCAGTTAACGAAATGGCCCTTAAGCAGCCTCACAAGGGCTATTGCTTTACAAGCAGTTTGCTGCTGAAGATGTGTATGCTGTATCTCTCATTCTTTGAAACAAAGCTTTTTTTTCTTTCTTTCTTTTAGTTATCATGGATTTAAATGAGGGTTAAGCAATCAAAACTAAGTTCTGTGCTCAGATAACAATTAAAAGACTTGAAGGCAAAAGGCTGTCTAGCTAACAGCACTATTTTTGATTTCTAGTTCCAGTCTCTCTCACAGGGATTTGCCTTTGCTCTGTGACTCTTAAAAGGTGTTGCATGCCTTTCTGTACAACTAAGTGCTTCATCACTCATTGGTGAGCATAAACCACCAGCATCCTTTATATACTGCTGTAGAGAGATTACTATGAAGTAAATGTACCTGTAGTAAGATGTACTGGGGTTATTGCAGTGTAGAGTTTTAATTTGCCTTTCTATGGTCAAGACACACGGCTGTTGCACCTTGGAACGTAGAAAAATAAAGCATGTTTAAGGGGGTTAAAAGGAATTTGTCATCAGCTTCTGTATGTTTCATATCAAGCTGTTGAAACATTATGCTGGTGATACATGAGTAAAAGTGCTCTTAGATGAGCTGGAACTGAAGCTGGCTGCTTAGCTAGTTTTCTTCAGTCTCTGTCAGCTAAATCTTCGCTGTGGGTTATGAGTACTTAGCTTGTGCAATTTGACAGTTCTTTCTGATGTGGTAGTTTGCATTCAGACTTGACAGAAAGCAGATGAGCAAGCAGTGTATCTCCAAAGATATCTGCTCTCTCCTGCCTGCCAATGGCAAAATTGTAATTGGTCATGTCTGAGCACTTCAGCTGTATAGTTCACAAAGGGATGAGACTTTCATTTATTGTGCACCGACTGCTTTACATCTGTTATCAGCTCAGTCATTGGCACAGAAATTACTGTTTGCAGTTGTCAGTGGTCCTTGTGCCACAGTGAAAGCAAGTGAGTTTGAGTGAGGAAAGCAAGCTTGAGCACTGAAGCACTTCCTAGAAACGTGTTAGGCACTTAACAAATTTTAGATACCATGACACTTGAACACCTCACCATCAGTAAGAGATTTGCAACAGGAGATATGTTTTGAGTGCTTTCTAACATCTTATTAGTGATGGAGTAACCCATTCAGGAAATTGAGTCATGATAGCAAGTAGCAGATGTTAAAGCCTAAAGGCTGGAGTTCAAACCAGAGGATGGCAAGTTGGATGGGTGGGTGCGATACTGAGGGTTTGGTTTTGGCTTTTTTTGCTTGGTGGTTTTTATTTGTTTGTTTTACTCCAGGGCAATTAAGTTACCTAAATGTATACCTGGTTATACCTGTCCCTGCTAGCAGTGTTTATTTTTGCTATGCTGATGGCAACTAGAGAGGCCTCTGGTCAGACAGATGCAGAGGACCTGAACTGCTGTCTAATTGTAGTTTTGTCTTGGTTTTAGTTCCTGATTCATTGCGAGGGCACAAGGTTCACAGAACAGAAGCACCAGATTAGCATGCAGGTAGCTGAAGATAAAGGCCTGCCCAAGCTCAAGTATCACCTACTGCCACGAACAAAAGGATTTGCTGTCACCGTGCAGTGTTTGAGAAATGTAGGTAAGGAAAGTCACAAGGAATAATGCTAAATGGTTATTTCACCTAACTGCTGTCACTTTGCCATGCTCTTCTTTTCCCTGTAGCATTTTCCAGCAGAAAAGCCCTGGGATCCTTTCTGACCTTTTTTCTACTAGCCTGTGAAAATTAAAATTAGGTTTTACTAACAAAGTCTTGGGGCAACATGGTTAGTTTTTGTTTTGTTTCCTGGTACTGTGAGTCTGTATTTGGGTATCTCAATTTGCATGTTGGATACCTTTTGCCAACAGATAACATTTCTTCATTAATGCCTAACTAAGCAATCCTATTCCAAATAAGCAAATACCTCACTAGAGAATCTGAGGCAGTGTCTCAAGTATTTTCTTGTGGTATATAGCTTTTTCAGATAACATTGTTTTAAAATAAAAATTCTGCTTTAGATTTCTGTATTAGATGTACTCTTTAGAGTTTCTTTGTGGAGCAGGGGAAGGGGACTACACTTCGACTGAAGATATTTCTGCATTACAGAACATGAGGTTTTCTCCCTTAATGTGATGAACTCTCCACCCCCTGATTATTTCTGTTTACTTGCACTTGCCAACTTTAAAGTGCCATCAGTAAAAACATGGCATGCATGCCTTTGAAGTGATTTTCTTTCATTAATAAGATCCATTGAAGTCTTCTGCTGTGTACTTCAAGGGCGAAGGAAAGAGAGTGCTAAGTAGCCACAGTGCTGTGGTATCTTTGGGGTTTGGTAGGTTTGTGTGCTGTTAGGAGGCCATTATGTAAGAAAGACAGAGTGGATAGTGGTTTAGAATAAAATGTGCTAGGTTGACTGAAGTTAATGTCAAAGCTTCTCTTGTCTTTGAAGACATATTTTCATGTGGCATATCTGGGATAGCTGCTGTGAAAAAAAGCTTTGCAGTCAGCTGTCTTGCTTTCTGTCATGTTTCTTCTATGTATCCTCCTGCAAGTCAGGTAGATGAAATCACTGCTCTAGCTTGTCAGGCATCCACAACTTCCCACCCCCAGAATGGATAGCATAGCTTAGATCTTTTCTGATACATGAAGAAAGGGTAAGTTATGTGCAGTATACAGCAGCTTTCTTAAGGGTACAGTGTAACCTTTCCTTTGGAGTAAGGGCAAGTGTTTTGCTGAGAACAGGGGGAGGTAGACTTGAGACACTGAAGATGAGCTGAGTCAAAACTCTGTGACCTCCAATGCCCTGAGCTGGGGAATCAGGGACAGGTTGTTTTGGTGGTGGTTTTATTCATTTCACTGCTCTGTGCAAAGCCAAGTAAAACATGGTATAAGTGTGGACAAGTAGCTCATTTGTGGGAAAATGTTTCAAAAGGCAACAATTTTAGGGTACAGAAGTGACATTTATGAAAAGTTCTGAGCATTCACACAATACACTACAGTAACCCATCTTAAGAGCCTAAATATTTGGAATGCTTTCAGAGAAAGAAGACAGATTGCTCAATTACTTATATACTTAGGGAAGCGTATATAGTATGTTACTGTACCTCAGTCCAGAAGTTCTGACTTGCTAGATCAACCAGGGTAAGGCTTATTTGAAGATAATACTTCCCTGTGAGGGTTGAAGAAGAAGCATCTAGTTAAACTTCTCGTGGATAGTAGTAATATGGGCGTTTTTAAAGTTTTGAATATTTATATTGCTACATGGTACTATTTGACTTGTTTACTGTAAATTCCCCGAGTCTCATTTTATGCTCAGCTTTATGATGTGGCCCCTGAGGTGACTGTACCCTCTATTACACTCTCAGATTACTTGTTCCAAACAGCATCAGTGCGACTGCTGAATTGCTACTGTCTTCTGAAGAAGCAATGGCAGCATGTAGAGATGTTGTTGATAGCTTCAGTTCAGTGATCTCTCTAATGATCTACAAAAATGACTCTTGCATGCTGACCTGTCTGTCTTGTGGCATGATTCACATCCATTTCAGTGGCTAAGTCTGCTGTAGAGTATCCCTGCTCGTCTTTGAAAATGAGAGACTGGTGCTGAGCTGCCTGGGCCCATTTTGGGCCCTGCCACTTAGGCTAAAACACTTTCTGCTCTTCCACAATGGGTTGTTGGCCTGGCTGGAGTTCCTTGCCAGGGGAGATAACTGCAGCTTGGCATAGCAGTGAAGGCAGCCTCAGTGTTTGGATTCAGTTCCAAGTTGGGTGTCACACAGGTCAGTGTTTCCTTTTCCTCTGGTGTTCCTTCCTCCTTTGTTACATGGGTGTGATTCAACCTGTCTGAGGCTGTACTGCTATAGAACAGAGTGTTGCTGGTTGCTGTGGCTGTTGAATTCTGTCAAATTACCTCCATAGCAGTGAGTTTCATATTTGTCAGCATAAGCAGATATATTTAGATTAAAATGTCTTTCACATAAGATCACAAGTCAAGAACCTTCCCTCCTAACTCATTTCCTTCATAAACAGTAATGGAATTCTTTTTGCTGCAGTGACTTACTTTCACAAATTCAGAGCCCTGCACATAGTTTCTTGAAGGAGGGCTTTTAATATTTTTTAGCTTGTTCTGATATTGTTATTGGTGAACATCTCTACCAGTGTGATAGAACAGACACATTCTCTAGGAATTTTATTTCCAGAAGCTGTTTGCTTTCTTAATAAATTGCTAAGTTGTAGAGTTTGCTACCTGTACTCTTCATGGAAACAAACGAAAACACAGGTCTGTTTCCAAAACAGTCATCCATTAGGTACAGTGAAAATAAATGTCATAAATATTACAGAAGATATATTTAACTGTTACTTTTATTGCCTGGCTGTGTATGAGGCTGTTGCTTGTATGAGGCAGCTGCTCTTATTCAGTTAAGACTTGCATTTAAAAATGTGTCTTATGATGGATTGTAGGTAACTCTAAGTTGTTAACCTTTTCCCTCAGTTGTACACTCAGGGAACTATCCAAGAAGAAACACACGAGAATTAATTACAGGGTGATGGTCTCATGGAGTTCAATGTGATATTTTTTCCCATGAGCTGGACTTGAGTCCTGTTTTTTTTTTTCAGTGCTTATCAAGGCTCCTGGTCATCCTCCAGAGCAAGCTACCAACTTTGAGTGGAGGAGTGATTTTTGTCCAAGATGATCAGAGCAACAAGATGTTTAAATAAATGCTTTTGTCAGGGTAGCTGTCATACCAGCAATACAATGAATTCCACTGTCTCTTCCCCTCCCCTTTTCAGTTTTCACTTCAGATCATTGTGTGCTTCATACTAGTGAAGCTTTATTTAGGTGTACTCATTGCCTGTAGGTTTATTTGTCAGATGATCATTCTGGCATAATACACCATGTCCACAAAATAATGCATCAAATTCAAGAGGACAGTTGAAATAAGAAAAATCATCTCCAGAAATGTAGTCCTAAAATTTATTTGGCTGAAATTAAGAAATGAAATGTAAAATTCTTAAGTACGTAGCTCTCTGTCAGAATACTGTAGAAGAAACCAAAAGTTAAAGTTCTTACAAAAAGCTGGAGAGAGGTTAGAAAACAAAAAACCCTAGCCTTTTTTGCTCAGAAAATAGAATCAATCTGGAATAAAATTGTTTTCAATTATGGTCTCTTTGGAGCCTTTGAAAAGGCTTCCAAATACAGAATTGCTTTTTTTGTTTTAATGAAAAAAGATGTCTTAAGATAAGTTCTTTTGAGAAAATGTTTTATTTCACAATTGAAGAAAAACTTCTCAAATGCTGCCTAAATTAGTCTGAGACAGTTGTAATATTTTCAAGATAGTGTGGAGTTATTTTTTTGCGAAATGTGAAATTTCTGGACCATCACCTTGGATGAGAAAGTAATGAGGTATCCAGTTTTATATTATTTAGCTATGAACTATAATGTAATGGAAAACAATTTTGGTGTGTCCCACAACACACCAGTACTTTCACTATGGAAGCTTTCTGGCAAATTTTAATTTCATGCAGCCGTTTTCTTCAAGGTTTTACTTTTCCTATACTTTCAAAGTAGAAAAGCTTAAGTCTTTAGTTATTTTATATCTGGAAAAACAGAGGTCTTCTTACTCCTGTATATGCTATCATTGTCTTGGATTTGGAACTGCATCACATTAGAAGATTTTAGTGTGATATTAAAAAGGACCGGCCTGAATATCACACTGCAGACCAGTTCCAGAGTGGAATGTGATATTTTTTCCCTGGAGCAAGGGAAATATGTAAAGATGTTCCTGACCTCAGAAGTTTTTTCAGAACAGAATCATCTTCTAGTGTGTCTAAGCATGCATGCAATTCGTATCAAGACTCAAAACTTAGGTTTTGTCTAAAAGACAAAAGAACAAGTGCTGTGTACATCATACTTTCCATTATTGAATCCATGTTGTTGTTAAAATAATATCTTATTACCAAATAAGCTAAGAAGTCTACCTTGTATAAAAGAAATGGAGCTCTTCCTTCAATTACATATGATTAGTAAATTAGAGTAGGCTAGTAAGAACCTTCTACATTAAGAAAATTAATTAAAATTGGATTATGTAATTTATTCAAGGAAGTATTTACCTACTTACATTGTATAGGGAATGTAGTGTCCTTGAAGTAGAGTTTGGCTGATGTGTTGTAGATTTGAGTTTGGGCCAAAAACCCAACTGTAGTAGAAGAGAACAGAACTGTTAATGAGGGATACAGTCTATAGGCCAGGACAGGATTTTTGTCTGTTTTCAGTTTTTCATTGCAGCACTAAAGCCAGGGTTGTTGTTCTGCTCTATGAATTCTGTTTTGCAATAACAAATGTTGTGGTGAGTTTCTGGGGGCTGAATGTTGTGACCATCTGTATTTCTTCTAGCTAGAGAGGCTTCAAAAGCAAATCTGTTCTGGTTAAGGAATGGCTTTCTTAGGTGGGTGGAGAACTCTGATAATAAAGGTTAATCACAGAGTTTGTTATTGCAAAACTCTAGAACAGAAAACCTAAAATGCCACAACCTACACATGAAGTCCATGGTAGTCACTTTTGTGACAAAAAATTAAAGATATTGCTGCTGGCATTGATCTTAGAATTCATACCACAATGAACAGTTGGTTTCAGTGGCAGGAAAGTTAATTGCTTTCTGGCAATTTTCTGATATCAGGAAAATAGTGTCTCTAAATGTTTCCAAATAAACTCACTTGAAACGCTTGATGTAGTTTAAAACAGTGAACTACAGTTTCTGTAGAAACTGCTTATTAATGCTGTCTTAATTACAAATGACCTTTACAAATACTTTCACTGCTGTTGTGCAGTCCTAGACTGCAGAAACTGAGATTGAAAGTTTGGTTGCAGTTTTGTTCTGTGGAATCTGGATGTTACATTCCTCACAGCAGCTGAGCTCACACAGGACATGGTCTGTTATTCTGTCTCTGCCTTTGCCTTCTAGCAAGTTCCTCAGTTACCAAATACTGGACATGTGGGGAAGGTTGTTTTGAACCCAAGACATTCACAGTTGCATTAAGCCCTCTTTCTGTAGGATGTGTCTCACATACACTTTGCCTGTTCTTAGTGACACTGTATATATTGTTTATTGTTTTTAAGGTGTGTGCCAGCCTCATTACTTACACACATCTAGGGGGAAGTTACGTCATTTGCAGTTTTCATAGTTTTTTAATCATTTGACTCCTAGGATGTCCTAGGTATATTAACTGTCAGAAACTGTGATGTGTTCCCAATATTCTGCACCCGATGGTGAAGGAGACAAGGTTGGAGATCAAACCCTTCTGTTCTATTGGTGCAATTCCTGAAAGGGTCAGTGACTATTTGGCTTCTTAAAACCTGCATGTTGAATATTCCATTTTCATCTCAACCTTGTTGACAGCTCAAACTGTGGTGCTATTGCTGTTGAATTAATATTTAAATACGCTTTTTTCTGAGAAAGAATGACTTATTTCCATTCTATGACTACAGTAATCACAACCTGTTTCTGTTCTTGTAGTTTCTGCAGTCTATGATTCTACCCTCAATTTCAGAAATAACGAGAATCCAACACTGCTGGGAGTTCTAAATGGAAAGAAATATCACGCAGATTTGTATGTAAGGCAAGTAATCTATATTTTAATTGCTTTTAGGCATGCAGATGTGTGTGCTTTGCAGGCACAATTGCACAAGAAATATTTTCAAGTAGGTAGCAGAAAGTGAATCTCTACCAACATGGCTTCACAGAACTGCAATTAAAAACTTATATGGGGTGGGAAAGGTTTCTTTTAAAGTTCTGTGACTATAACTATGTGTGACCCCTATAAAGCTCCACAGGACTGTTTTGTTGTTGTTATTTTTTTATTCTTTTATGTGTTTCAGCAGCAGCAGTGGGACTGCTTTTCACTCTGCCAAAATACCAGACATCTACTAAGTGTTCAAATGGAGTGGCTTTACATATCACTGGCATGATCTTTCCCACTTAAGTGGAGGCCAGGCTCATGACTGTTCCTGTGTCTGTTTGGTGGAACTGTTGATGTGTTTGGCTGCTGCTCCCTCCTTACCAAGAAGGGAGTTACTTAATGATACAGAGTTATTTTCCCATTAATGTTTCTATAAGTCACGAGTGCCCTAATTGCTTCCCCAAATGTTACTGAGAATGGGACATTTCCAAGGGTCTTGTTATCAGGACAAGTACTACCAGCAGCCCCCATGCTGCAGGCACTCAGGGTATGAGGCAGATTTAGGCATGGAGCATAGGAGCCTAGAAGCAATTCTGCAAGTGATCATCAGTTCATCATAACTTCACTACAGCTGTAACTGGCTGGTCCAATTGGTTTATCTTGGATGCTGATATGAAGTAGATTAGGACAACCTTTTTGTCTTACATCCCTCTCCCTGCATGGTTAAAATGTGTTTTCTTCAGAACTGTTTATGCCCATGGGTAAAAAGAAACATTCCATTGATTCCTCATGGATAAAACATGAGTTTGCATTTCTACTTGGATCCCAGTGGCCTTGTGTTGGGTGTTGTGGCCTGGCTGGCTACTGCTCATGGAGGAGCCATTTGGCCCTACCTGTGTGGGCCATTCCTCCAGCAGTGTGTTGGTGTGCATCTTGCTGTGTCTTCATTTACCCCTCTCCCACCTGCTGCAGGTCAATCTGGTAAAGCGTGGGAATTGCTTTCATGAGTTGGGCTAGTGTTTGCCCTCCTAGTTCTTTTAGCTCATACAGGCAGGGAAAAATTCATGGCATAACTTCTTTTGGCAATTAACTGTGGATCATCACAGATGTTCTTCAAAATCCTCCATATCTGCCTGTTGAAGTGCTGTGGGTATTGCACTCAGTAGAAGTTTGTAAAATTTGGGTGTGTTTGTTTGTTTTTGCTTAAATTGTCTTGACTTCTGATGTTTGTCATCTTCTGACCTTAAATAAAGGAGCAAAACAGTAGTGTCACACATCTTAATTTAATAACTGCAGACAGGAGTGTCCTGACTGTGAAAAATCCTCTCTTCTGTGCTGAAGACAGTTAAAATATATACTATATTGAAAAATGTAAAACTATTAAATATTGCTTTTAACATTCCTAAATGAAGATGAAGAAGGGACTATATTTTTCTGTCATAGTATTATTGACCAGAATTCATGTAATGTGATAGAAACTTTGTTTTGCCAAGAGGGTTTTTCAGTGATAAGAGCCATTTTTTTGGAAATGAAGACACATGTAACAAAAATAACAGAAATCGTAAATGTTACCTGAGAAATACTGGAGTGCTTTACCCTAGGTATAAGGAGGAAAGTGTTTTTTGGTTTTTTTTCCTCTCTTATGCCTAGCTGATTAAATACAGCCTTGAATTCCAAAGGAGGGGTAACTAATTAATCCAAAGCCTTTGTTTGGAAACAGAAAATTGCAAACCTTTATCTAGAAAGTGGCTCCAGTGAACTCAAACATAATTCATTACTATTTCAGAAGTCAAAATTTTGGAATTTCAGATTAATCTAAAAGTTGAAAGTGGCTCTGGAAGCAAACTGTACTTTACTGATCCTGGGAGCCATAACCAGAAATTAAAAAAAAAGCAGTAAATGCATTGAGTCTCCTGCAGATGAATAATCTGCCTGTATAAAGTCAATGCTGTTCATGGGAACCAATTTTTTTAATGTTCTTCAATTTCTTTTTCTAACGATTGGCAGGCGGATTCCACTAGAGGAAGTCCCAGAAGATGAGCAGGAATGTTCTACCTGGCTTCACAAATTGTATCAAGAAAAGGTTGGTTTTTTTGTCTAGACAGCACTTGAGAAACACTGGTGCCCAGTTATTTATACAAATATTAGCTAATAGGCCTGTACAGTGAGCATGTGTAGTGGTCCTGTTTGGGGGGCCTGGGGTGGGTGTTGGTTGGTTTGTTTCTTTGTTTTTCAGGGTAAGTCTTCTGTTCCTCCAGGCACAAACTGGTGTTGTGCTGCCAGTCATGATTGCCTTTGTTTTTTTTACTTGAAGAGCAACAGGAAGAAAACTTAAGCAAGCCTAGAAAGCATAGTTTTAGAACTCTTCATTAGAAAGTTGTATAAGGATACAATAAACACAACTATATCCTGGCTGGTAGAAGGACCTCCTTCCTCTTAAAGGCACCTTCTGAATGAAGGAGGAATTTGTGTGTTAATTAAGATATATTTTGCTTTAGTGTATCAGAATTTTCGTCTCTTGTTGTCCCCTGTCTCTTACCAAGGCTTTTTTACCAAAGATCCAACATTAAAAGGAAAGGCTGACAAATTGCTTTTACATTGCATGAATAGAAGCCGTACATTTAAGATTCCTAATCACGTAGGATGGGAACAGAATAATAATAACAGTGTATCTGTAGATGCCCACTGATTTTTTTTTTCCCAAATACTGTCATATGCATCCCTCAGCCTTTCAGAACCTGTTTCTCTTGCATTTTGTTTTTATGAACACAGGAGATAGTGGCTAGGGGATGCACTCTCTGGATACATGCAGTGCTCCCATTTTGCTTAGTGGGAGTCAGAGGTATGCAAGGCACGAGGGCCTGGCAGCTCAGTGTGCTTCAAGGAATTGGTCTTATGTCTTCAGACTGGAATATAGCAAGTGCTTTGGATTTAAAAGGGGTAGAATACACCTATGCTTTGGTTTCCTCTTGCTGAGGCAGCAAAATTCTGCTGTGCCATTTGTTGTACTCCACCCAGAACGTCAGATTAGCATTTCTGTACTGACTGTGTTCTCGTCTTTCTTGGCTTCAAACCATGACTGTTTCTGACTGAATTCATATGCCCTCTAAGTAGCTTGCTTACAGGGATGTGGAAAATAAATGTATGTTGAGACCTCAGTTGTAGATCTCCTAGCTTTGGCTCTGATCTCCCTTCTTGTAAATTGTGCCACCAGCACCTAATTTAGACCCAGCCTCTAGCACCTTTCTGCAGAAAGGCATTATGTTACCCCGGGAACACACACTCTCTACAGGCATATAAATGCAGATCACTCTTGCTGAACATGGCAAAAGTCCACTTTCTGCTACTATGACTATGTGTGTAACCCTGTTTTATGTTCCTAAGAAATGTTTAGTCATTTGCTAGAATATAAGTAAGTATGCAGCGATTGTTTTCCTGAAACTCTTATTACACAGTTTGCAGTGAATCACTTCAAGTTTTTTCTGTTACTCCCTTGAACACTCAGTTATTTATAGTGCAAAAAGAGTTACACCTATCCTGCTTTCTTCATAGCAACTTAACATAGCATAGAAACATAGCATAGAAAGTTTGCTGGTTGGTTAAATCCATAGTTTCCTATTTAAATAGAGGAGGAAGGAATGTGTGTTCAGTTTTCCATTAAAATTTTTTTTTGGTTGTGTGGCATTTTTTTGATTGGTTGGGATTTTTTTTTTTCATTTTTTGGTGGTTTTGGTTTTTTTCTGAAGGTGTCATGTTCTTCTTCCTTCAGATGTTTTATATTAGTGAAACTTACTTCATTGCAGCTAATTTACACAAGCCCATGTCTCTGAAGAATTAGACTGGGAGAACACAGATCTGGGACAAATTCAAGGGTTCTGAGGTGATGAAAGCCCACCTGCAGGGTAAAAATGCAGTTCTTTTTCACCTGCAGTTCATTTTTAAGAAGTTAGTTGGACTTTAGGTTGTATAACAAGCAGCATTGTTACCTTACTGTTGTCTTCAAAAATGATTTTTTACAGATTAATGTCTTCAGAGTCAGTAAATATTTTGACAAAATGAAACAAATCTGTATTCAAGCAGCAGTAGTTCATTGCAAGATATGCACTTAGCCTCTGCTTTTTCTATTTTGGTTGCACCACTTCACTTTCTGTTTCAAAGTCAAGGTGCTTCATGCTACTGGAAAACAGCCCCTGCTACATCTTGCATGATGATTGACTGTGCTGTTGCCTATTCTCAGTGATTTTCATAATTTTGCAGTACCTTTTCAAGACTTACCTGGTGCTGCACTATGCTCTGGCAGCATGATTTAGTAGGAGGGATGTGCCACAGGGATCAAGGTCAAGGCTGTAGTGCTGTGCACTCACGATGGTCAGGGACACAAAGCTGTTTGAATGAGTAATAAAATCTGCAGTTAGTGGACATGAAGGGACATGACTGTTCTTGTCTTTTATTTTTTTTAATTGTCATTAGTGGAAGAGTGAGAGTCTTTCAGGAAAGCTTTTTCTGTTTCAGTTTACCTCATCTCAGTTACACACACCTCAACCTGAGATACTGCTCTCTGACAACCTGCTATGTTTGTGTTCTTGTTAATTACCAGATGAAAAATAGCCCTGTGCTGTTCTAAACCAAACACTGTTCTCCTTCCTTTTCCAGACTTATGGTAAGCACCATGTCCATGTGCTTCTTCCTCACTTGGAGTGAATTTTGTTCTTTTATCCTTCCAGAAGGATTTTTTTTCCTTTTTTTAACCACCGTTTCTAGAAAAATTTCCTTGGACTTTAACAAGGACCAGGTTCAGCATTTTAGTGCCTGGTCTGAACAGGTACTGTGTAATAGTCACATTATCAAAAGAAAGTGAGCTTCGAACTCTTCTTATTTGTATGAGAAGCATGGAAGACAGGATGTGGAAAATCTATGCTGAAATGCCCCAGGGAATTAACTGAGCATAACTGAGGAGGAAAAGTGTACAGAACACCAGTGTCTGGGAACAAAAGATGGCTTTTTGGATACTTATTCTTTGTGGGCTTCCTCAAGAAAGGGCAGTGGCATACCTCTGCATTCTTCCTTTTTGGAGAAGGAAGAATCCAGTTAGCCTCTTACAAGATGATGGATATTCCCTGATTTTCCCTCACGGCATTACCCACCCTAGTGTCCAGAGCAACTCAGATTTGTTGGCAGCATCAGAGGGAGAATGTTTCAATGTCTGAATACATGATACTGGAATGGGTAGGATTTATTACAGGCTGAAAAGAAGCTCTGTATGCAGGAGAATGAAAGGATCTTAATTTGGGAGAGGTGATTGAGGGAAATTTTGAGGTACATCATGGGTTTAAATGCTGACCCACCAAATGCTGTTGGTGCGTACCACAGACACACTTGAAATAACTGAACACACAGATCTTTTGTGCAAAGAATGTGAATGTTTTTAAGAGTAAGGAATCATAACCAAATTGAATAGCTGTTCCTCACAGTGGTGTGAAATGTGTAGTGGAGGTGATGGAATTGATGTAATTTCTGTTGTGTATATCATCCATCTGTCTCAAGCCTCATGGTGAAATGTGGTCACCTCTTTTGCTGTCCCCACTGCATCACATAGCCTACAAAGAGAAAACTGCAGGGCTTGTTTTAAGTGAGTCTGTCTTGGTTCCTGTAGTAATAGGCCCCCTAATGGCGATGCCAATAATAGACAGAAATTCTGAACTTTGGTGGGTAACACCGGTATTTAGAAACCTCATTGCATATAGTAGAATTCAATTTACTGATGATCAGTAGCTCTGTGTTAAACCAGTCATAAACCCAAATCCTCAAGGCACTATAAAGACATTTTCATACGCTGTGTAATTTGTTGAAAACAGCTAATTAATTGGCCATAATGATCCCAGTACAATCTAACTAGCATGCACAAAGCAGTCATAATTTTTCTAATCTCAATAAAGAGAGCTCATTGCTTTAATTACTGTGTAATCTCTTAAAAGCTAAATGTTCCCTTTGAATTAGATAAAATGGTACCAGCCTGTAATTGCTCGAGTTGGCATTAAATAATTAAAGAATTGTCTGTGTTAGCTGAAGTGTAAGTAAGTAAGTACAAAATCATAGCAATGTAGAAATAATCTTCTTGTGGTTGATTAGGAAAATCTTGGCTTTGCCAGAATTTTTGGAAACTATCATGAGGCATTCTTTTCTTTGAAAAAACTTAACACGTCAGTCAGAACAAATTTAAATTCCTTTTTATATCAGTCTAATTCTGACTTCATTAGTATACCTGTTTTCTGTGATAACACAGATTAATGATCTCTGCTTTTGAACCAGAAGGAAGGATTCTTCTTCCCACCCACTTTGATACCTTGGGTTCATCACACTGTTAAAGGCAGTGCCATTCACCCATATGGGTTCTAGAGGAATGTGCTGAATTCTGAGTTATCTGTGCTTTAAAATACACCACAAAAACAAACACCAAACCACACTCCCTTATCCCCCTCATATTAAACTAAAAGGGAGGGTCCTTTGGTTAAAACCAGTGCAAGAATCTAAACTGTTTGTAGAGATGTTCAGTACCCAAACCTTTCTATAAGCTTCATGATAACAAGATGAGTAAGACTGCACTGACAGGACAAAGCAAACAGGAGGGGGTGGTGTTCTTTGGAGTATGGGACGTGATGTTTTCTGCCTACCTTTTCTCATGGGGCTGTGGATACTGTTTTAGAACAGTGGTTGGAGAAGACATTAAGGAATAGAGGATCTGCTGCCGAAGATACAGCCCAAAAACTTTTCTGGCTTACCCAGCAGTATTTGGTACTTCCTTCAGAAGGAAGGGACAACTTCTCACTTGTGCCCTGTGATAGGATAAGAGACAATGGATTCAAGACAGAGCACAGGAAGTTCCACCTCGACATAAGGAAGAATTACTTTACTGTAAGGATTACAGAGCCCTGGAACAGGGTCCCCAGAGAGGTTGCGGAGTCTCATTCTCTGGAGACTTTCAAGACCCATCTGGATGCATTTCTGAGTGACCTGCCCTAGATTTGCTCCTGCTCTGGCAGCGAGGTTGGACTTGATGATCTTCAGAGGTCCCTTGCAACCCCTGACATCCTGTGGTTCTGTGATTTGTCCAGTGGCTGTGGCTCCTGGAGAAGGTTCAGCAGTAATGACTGTATTACTGCAGGAGTATGTATCTCCTCACCCTTCTGATTTTACTGGGCTTGTTATATTATCTGTGCTTTCCATTTTTCAAGCTTTTAAATGTAGGAGAATGATAGGATGTGTACATCAATGTAAGCTCTTCTTTTTGGACTTTGTGCTCATTGACTTCAAAGTACATGCTTTCCAGCCATGACTTGGTCTTTAACATGCAGAAAGAGGAACATCAAAGGCAGGAATGGCTGGTTTTGTTGTCAGATGAGGATTTAATTGTTGCTCTCCTTTGTTCTGCTAGGATGCATTCCAGGAAAAGTACTACCAAACAGGAACCTACCCAGCAGTCCCTATAGTGCCACCCCGACGACCATGGACACTTTTGAACTGGCTTTTCTGGGCCTTATTGCTGCTATATCCTTTATTCAAGCTGCTCATCAACATGATCAACAGTGGATCGTCCCTGACACTAGCTAGTTTTGCATTTGTCATTGTAATGGGTAAGTTTTCTATAATAGATATACCAAGTAGTTGTCAAATGTGATTCGTTGAGGCTTACTAAATAGAAACATGACTTAGGAATTCAGCAGGCCATCTGATACTATGCCCACTTCAGCTTGGAGTAGGTTAAATAGATTTTTTGTTGTTGTTCTTGGCGGTTTTTTTTATAGTTCTATTGTTTTTTTGTAAGAGCTGTATACAATTTTTTCTGTTTCTTAAGAAATCAAAACAGTCATGTTCCAGCGTGTTGCCTACAAGAGGCTTTCTTGTGTAGTGGGCTGCTGGGTTACGTTTTGAATGCCTAGAAGAAAAGCTCAAGTTTATTCTTCCATCTAATCACAGCCTGATACATCATCCACTGGAAATCCACAAACTTTTCATATAAAGGACAGCCTGTTGTAGCCAACTAGTCTGATTTACCTGGCTCAGAACATAGCTTATCATAGGTGACACAGATTATCATTGGTGATTCCTATGAAGTTTTGACACCATTGCAAATGCTATGTCCCTGGCAATACCACTCAGTAGAACTTGAGAGGACATTTGTTCTGCCTTTGGAAGAAAGAGCATATAATCTGTGTTTGGTTCTGTGCTGAGGAATGATGGTCTAATGGGGCACTGAAGCTTAGCTGTTGCAAAATTTATCATCATCTTCCCTTCTGCATTTTCCTCTTAATTCAGCTTCTCTGCTCAGTGGGTTGGTTGGGTGCCATGCCAAAGTGCCTCATGGCTTGTGTACCCTTTACAGGGAGCCTCACTACATAATTCAGAGTTCTGGATTTTTCCCTTCAGGGCTAGACACTTCAGTGCTTGGCATTGTGGCAATTGGACTTAGGGCTTAATAATTTAGTTGAGTGACACCACACCACATCTAATCCACCATAAGTCAAATGTCATCTTGCTGTTAGTGGCCTTTGCAACTAGGTCATGTCTTTTCTGTTACCAGGAAGGAGGGGAAGAAACTTTAAAGGAAAAAAAGCTATGATGCTACTAAGAATGGACAGCAAAAAACTTGTTTTTTTTTCTTTCTGTCTTCCACTTAGCTTGCTTCTGCTTCTAGCCACAAGAAAAGATTAAAAGCTGTGAATCCCCTTTCAAATGCAGTGTTAATCCAAAGGTTCTCAGGTTATTTGTAACACTGGAGCTAACAGAAAGCTACAGCAGCAGTCTGCTGCCAGAATGAATGCCTGAGCTCCCAGGCTTTAGGAAGCACAGCTGAGGTAGATGCTATACTACTAAGATAAAGAGCCCTCGCTGTGGGGTGCTGCAGGTTTCAGTCCTCTGCTGCATTTGAAAGAGCCCTGTGCTTAGCAGCAGCTCTCATCTCACTCTGAATACTTGATGTGATCAAACCCAAAGTGCTTGTAAGTGGACAGGATTTGCAGAGCAGCAGAAGACACTGCATTGCTTGTGGTAGTGGCTGTTGCCTCAGTAGTCTGAGCCAGATACCTCTGGATGCTGAGCAGGCAAAATAAAAATGATGATTATGTCACTTATCAGCAGCTGGCAGCCTCCATGAAGCTGTGGAGGGAAGAGAATCCATGGGAGTGGAAGGAAGCTCAACTTTCAGTAAAAATGAACAAACACCATAGCTGGTTTAGCCTGGTCACTTAAAAGTGGATGTGCTACTTGCCGAAAGAGCAATGATTCCCTTAGTACCTTAGAATTAAATCTGTTTTGCTATATGCCTTTAAAAGCAATGTTACTATTAGTGGGGAATCATTGCTATCTTTCCTTAGAAGCATCTAAAAACTTCAGCCCAAGCTGTCACATTGCTGTTGTAGCCAATAGCTGAGTTTCTGTAGCAAAGCCATTCTCCCCAATTTAAAAAAAAAAAAATGTATTTAATCCTAAGGGATATCTCTGTCATGAATATCCTGGGAGTGATGCACCTGTATTCTCACAGAAGAAAAGCCACTATTTTATTTTGCAGTTGTCTCTAACTTTAGTCAAGGTGTCTCAGAAGTGAATTCTGGCTGGGAGATAGCAGTAGATGAACACAAATGTACTTTGGAGGCTGTGACTCTGGGTGCCAACTGGAACTGTCATCCTGGCAGATGCAGTTTGTAGCAAAGCAGGCAGGACTATTTATGTTGCTTTTCCAGTGTGAGCAGTGATCTGTACCTGCTGGCTTAAAAATGGAAAAGGAAGCTTTTTCTGTAAATCAGGGAAATATTTACTGTTGTGATCAGGTGATAAAATTGCCCTTTCACATTGCTCCTAGTAGTCCTTTTCCCTCTGTTCTTTACCTGAATCAGCACAAGGCAGTTTGGGGACATTATGTTTTATATGGCAATTTGACATCTCAGCAGATACTCCAGAAGCAGGAACCTTACTGCAGTCCCTAATAGCTGATTATAGGTAGACTGCTGTTTCTAAGGGCAGATTTCAGTACCTGACAGCATTACCTTTGTTAGCAAAGGTGCAGATAACACAAGATGTTCCTAAACCTTCTGAGATAGGAAAGAGCTAAGGAACCAGGAAGCCCTTTTAGCTGCTATCCTCTGCTTTGTTTTCAGAGTCTGATTTTTCTTTCAGATAGTCTCTGCTAATTGTGCTCTCCAGTGGAGCACTTACTGTCTGTTCAGGTGGAAAGATCCACTAGGGAAGTGCTCCGTGACGGTCAGGCTGGAGTGAAAGCACTGTAATCCCTCAGACCCTCTCTCAGATCCAAGGAATGGATAACTAATGTATATATAGCCCTGCTGGTTCAGCTAAAACACTTTCAGCCCTAAATAAACAATGTCTTCTCTTTCTAATGAGAATGCTGAGCCATCCCCTCTTGCTTTGCTGTACAGCAGTTTGGCTATTTATACTCAAAATAATCATTGCAGTGTGCTAATATCTTTAACTGCTGGGTCTGGGACCAGGAGGCCTTTGTGATACTACTTGAAACCAACACAAGGCAATCCCAGCTCCAGAAGATAAATGCTGGAGCAGTTTAGAGACACAAAAGTCTATTTTGAAAACTGGTTTTAGTTTCATAGGACACGTGGCAAGAGATTTATGTGCTTACCTCACAACAATTTAAAACTTAGGGCTGATATTTTGGTGTTAAAGCAGTGAGTGAGTCTGTCAGATGTATTTGTATTTGACAGTAGCTTTTTTTTTTTTAGAGTATATTTTATTATAGAGCTATGAACTTCAGTTAGAAGGGGAATGTTGGTTCTACCTGCAAGATAAGAGGGCTTCTCTGTTGTGTGGTTTGGTTGTTGTTTTTTTTTATGGAGAAGTAGCTCATCCATGTCTAATGCTAAAAGCATAACTGCATCTGGTCTTATGACATAGGGCCAGCAGTTAAGTACCAGTTATAAGTGAGAGAATGAAGCATAAGGAGTAATGAACCAGCTTTGATGCTGCAGGACCTGTTTGTGTCTGTTCTACACTATGTAGACAGTGCTGTTAGAAAATATGTTTCCATGGATGTCTGTACAAACTGAGTGAGTCCTTGGTGGCTCAAGAGTGCAATGTGGACCTTGAAGGGTCAGAGCCTGATGTCACCTGGGCAGCAAGGCTTTTGGTGCCTGTAGGGTCAGATGAGCATGAAGTGAGGAGGGCACGAGCCAGCAGTTTTGCAGCAAGTTCTCCAACAGCAGGAGGGTATAAACCCTATGCAGGGTTCTGCTTGTGTTGATTCTGCCTGTTGCTGGAGCTGCCAGACAATCTGGCTTCTCAGCCTGGTGCCTAGAACTTGGCTGGTTGGTTTTTGGTTACTGGCTTGTTTCTTCTCCCTTATAGTTAAAGATAGGCCCTCAGTGGCAGTTTCTACCATTCGTATAAGCTTTAGTTGTACAAATCTTCATATCAATGTATAATCTATATAACTTGGGTGTACAGCTGACTATATAGGGGAAATTTTTATGTCCCTCCCTGCTGTGCTATTTATAGCACTTGTTTGTGTGGTACAAATCCCAGGCAGCAGATGAGATGAATGAAATCCTGAGGTGTGAGAGAAAAGGCAGCTCTGAGCTGTAAGGTTTTTGCTGAAGGATGAGGTACTATTTGTGAGGGAAGTGGTTTTCTTGGAGCTAAAAAAATGCTCCAAGGAGATTCCATTATTGCCTCTGGTTATTTGTTAGCTTGGCCCTCCCTCAGTCCCCAGTACTCTGGCAGGCAGAGCAGGTCCTCAACAACCTCCTGCATCATCACTTGGTGAGAAATGAGCAGAAAGATGGCAAGAGCTCAGTGACCTTCTGTAGTTTGCTGCAGAGCAAACCTCTGAGGGATGCCTCAGAGGATAGCTTCTCCCTCCTGCTCTTTTCAAGGACAGCTTTAACTCTCACAGCTGGTGGTTAGGCACAATTCCTGCTTATCTCCCTTTCTCCCCTTGCAGTAAAAAAAAATCTAAGTTCCCCTTACGATAACTGTATTTAAAATAACAATGGAGTAAGTTCACCAGGGTATACAGAATGGCTCCAGGACAGTTGTGGAGAGGAGGCAAGCAGGAGTGCAGGGAGTAACTAGAGGCATTTCTACACTCAACCACACTTTGCCTCCACAGGCTTTGCAAACATGAGCATTCTCTTCTTGTACCCCAGCTTGCTGAGGGCAGTGGCAGATTCTGCCAGGAGACAATGGAGAAGAGAGAAAAAAATATCTAGGCAGCTGAACCAGATAATTTTTGGTGTCTAAGCAGTGGCATTCCTTGAACTGGATGAAATCCCCAGCGTGCTGTGTGGCTGCTGTAACAGCTGCTCTTATTTATGCTCCGTGTTCATCTCCAAATGCTGTTTATACCCCTTCTGGTTAAAATATTAATGATTTCACACTTACTATGTTATGATCCCAGACTGCAGGCCATCTTGTCTGCAGATCTTGTCTTCCCCAGCTCATGGCTAAGTGTCAGATTTTTTTTTTTCCTTTCTCTTTGTGAGACTGAAACCCTTCACTTGTCCCAGTTGTGTGCATTTCCATTCAGTGTCAAACACTGGAGTGTAAGTGACAGTCAACTCCCTGGGAGCTCTCTCCCTCTTTGCTTGTGGAAGGGAGGGTTCTGCTTGCCTGGAGTCTCAGCATCCAGAAGACCTGCAGGAAGCTCCAAGCCCAGATTCCCCATTGCACTGCTGCCTGTTCAGCCATTGCTGTGTCATATTTACTGTCATCCCACAGAACATGAGTCTGTAGTTTATTGGTTTGTTTTTAAGTGCTGGTATTTTGAAAGAAAATACACTCAGTGCCTTTCATCCAAGAAAAATCAGACAGAAGACAGGAAGGTGGGAAGGCACCTCTGCAGATACTCTAGTCCAAACCCCAGCTCACAGCAGGGTTAGCTACAGTGGGTTGCTCAGGGCTGTGTCTCATTGAGTTTTGAGTATCTCCGAGGTTGGAGACTGCACAACCTCCTTGGTCAGCGTGTGCCACTGTTCAACCTCACAGACAGTACATAAGGTATTTTTGTTTCTGTTTTTCTTATGCTCAGAGGGAACCTCCAGTGTTTCAGCTTGTGCCCACTGCCTTCTGTTTTGTCACTGGGCGTCACTGAGAAGGGTCTGGCTCTATCTGCTTCACACCCACCCTTCATATTTATGCACACTGGTAAAATCACACTGAGCTTCTATTTTCCAGGCTGTGAACAGTCCTGGCCCTCTCCACCTCTCCTCATATTGAACATCCTCCTATTCCCTTAATCATCTCTGTGGCTTTCAGTAGCTTCACTCTAGTATTTCCATGTCTCTCCTCTTGTCTACTGGGGAGCCCAAACTGGAACCAGCACTCCAAATGTGCCTCATCAGTGCTGAGCAGGGTGGAAGGGTTGATGGTTCTCACCCTGCTTGAAAGGCTTTTCCTAATGCAGCCCTGAGCAGCTTCATCCTCCTTTCTCTCAAGGGCACACTGCTGGCATCTCCTAGGAAGCCCAGGTCCTCCTCCTCAGAGCTGCTTTCCGTTTTTTAATACTGTAGCTTGCTTAGAGACTTGCAACACTTCTCCAATAGTCTGCGCTCAAGTTCAGGTTGTTTGAAGCAGGTGTTCAATACAGTGCTAGTTCTGCCTGTTTGATGTAGTAGTGCCAGGTTCCAGCTGAACATGCAAGCACCTGGTAAAGCAGTGGGCAGCACAGGTTGCCAGCTGGCAGCCCTCTCCCATTCCTGTGCTGAACAGCAGCAGCACGTGCCTGGACACAGGGTGCTGCATCAGCCCTGCTGCTGGCACTCGGTGCCCGGTGGTGGTAGGAAACCTCTGGGCTCTCTTGGTGCTCTCAGACTCTGACTTGACCATAAAGAGACCTTTGGCTGGTGAGGGTCAGGGTCATCTTAGAGAGGTCAGGACCAACCAGAATGAGACATTTAGGCCCTCTCACAGGACTGAGCCTTTTCTCCATCAGTCAGGAAGAAATTGGGATTTTGTGTCTTAGGAAATGTTCTTGGCTTTCTTGGGACTTTTTTTTGGGAAAAAGTATTCTGAGTGAAGGTGTTTGTGATTTCCAAGTAGGGTTAGGCCTGAAAGAAGTATGGAAGTTCTGGATATGTACAACATGAGCAGAAATTTGGGAAATAATACAGTTTTGGCAGCTGAATCCCTTTATGAAAAAAAACAACCAACCAACCCCACAACCTATGAGGGGGTGGGAGGGGCTTACGCTCAGTTGCATTTAAATTAGGCAGTCACTTCAGGTACTGTAAATGAACAAATTCTTGTGCATGGTGAATTACTACCACTATCTCAACTACAGAAATCTTTTCAATGAACCAGGACTCATAGTGGGCTGTTTCATGAGCTGTAGTTAAAAAAATGCCACACATGACATGGTTTTGTTTATCAGGATGTGAAATGCCCTCGCACTTGCTCGTGCTCTTCAGGCATGGCGCCTGTCGAATGCCAGCAGAGTTCCCTTCCCCTGTCACACCCCGCATGCAGACACATTTGTACATTTTGCCATGCAGCTCCTGGGAGCCAGGTAACAGCAGCTGCCTCAAAACACCCCCATTTTACACCCAGCCTTCTCTAAGGTTGAAGAGGGCTGATCCCATCACGCCCGTGTCTCTCAGACCTGCTGGCTCAGGTGTCCCATTCCCTGCTGGTGGGACAGGAGGTGTCCAGCCCCAGGCCAGCCACTCAGGATCTTCCTTAACAAAATACTGTGGGCAGGGTCCTCGGGGAGGGGGCGTGGAGTGGTACCTCACAGCAAAGGTCAAGGGTGGGTAGTTCCTATTAATGCTGCACTGATGGAAGGTTGGGAATGCTGCTGGTGTCTTTCAAAATGCTGCACACCTGTAGAGACCTTTAATTTCTGTCCACAAATTGATCTAAATTTTTTAATTCATATTTGCAGCTTCTGTTGGTGTCAGATGGATGATAGGTGTTACAGAAATTGACAAGGGCTCCACCTACGGCAACAATGACAACAAGGAGAAGCAAAAGTAGTATCTTCAGAGAGTGCTTCAATCCACAGGGAAGAAACGCAACTTCTGAAAACTCTTAAAGTGCATATCATGGTCCTTCAAGTGAAATCAGAGGAAGGGTAGGATGAGTGATTGCCAGGCAGATCTGAATCTGTGCTCCTGTTATTTTTCTCTGGGAGTTTGGGCTGGATGACGTGCTTGAAAGATGCACTCCCTTGTATACTCTCCACAACAGGTTTGCATTGGGCTGGTTGGTTTGTTTTCCTATAAGGTGTCTTAAGGTTTGAAGAAAAAAAGTATTCCACTATGCTTGTAAGATGAGACTCTACCTGGAAACTAAGGAGAGGCACAGGCTTTACCTTTCTTAACTTGCTCTAAGGAATGGATAAAGGCCAGAAGATAGTTACAAGATGATTAAAATTGATAGTTGTGTAGATCACATGTTAACAGTTTAATAATCATTATCTGTCAGTGTTTAAATGCAGTAAGATGCCCTGCTTGGTTATACCAGTATTGGACCAAAGCAGCTCTGCTGAACTGGCACAACTTACATTAGAGTTTTTCTACATCTAGAACTTACTCCCTGAGTGTGCACCACATGGGTCCTTTAAAACTTGAGTGAGACCCTGGCTGGCCCATTTTGCTGCGTCAGAGCTTTGCACTGGTGTAACCTGCAGCAGAATTTGGCCTTGTGGCCCGAGTTAGAGCGAAGTTACCCACTGCCACGTCTTTCCCCAGGCAATACATCAGAAGGATAATTGAAACCTTTATTCTTTTGAGAGTGCTATTTATAGTTTGGAAAGACCAGGGTAGTAAAATCCCTTTCAGCTTTAAACACTGACTAAAGTTCTCAACTTTCCTAACAATGGTGGAAAGAAAACTGGGTAAGCTATAATGAAGTATTTAATGCAAAGCATGCATTAAAAATTATGCCCCACCCCCACATTATTGTGAGCCATTAATCTGTTGCTCTATATTTTATGATAAATTAGTTTACATGGTGCCTCATAACAGTCAGCCTGAAGAAACAGTTAAATTACCTTTCTTTCACTCTTCTTTTGGAGAGAAGAGGGAAAGTAGGAGAGACCTCAAACAGTGGTATGGCTTAAGTGCTTTTTTTAAGGCTGTCTGGACTTCCTTTGACACCCCCCTGAACTTAATAAAACTAGAATCAAGCTTCTTGGAAAAACTTGTTGGTCCAGCATCCCTGGTACCAATTGCAGGGCATCCTCCTCTTGTTTTTTAAAGAGTATGCAAGTTATAAAAAAAAAACTTGTTTTAAAAAAACAAAAAGAAAAGGAGGGACTTCCAGCAATTATGACTGAAAAATCCTCAAACTTTTGAAGTCTAAAGTTACTGATACTGAACAGTGGGGATTATAATTGGCATTTTCAGTACTGGTACATTTTACTTTCACATAGGACTAAATCATGGTTGTTCAGGAATGAAGAGTCTGTGTCTCTAGAGAAGAAAGTGAGCAGTCTTAGTTCTAGCAGCTGGCAAAAAATCCCCCAATCATTTCTCTTTTCCTGTAATAAAACTGAGGCTAGAAGAAACGGGTTAATTCAACAGAATTATCAATCATTCCATGAAATATGCATTTGCTGTTCAGTAGTAGATTGGATCATCCAGAAATTACTCTTTTTAATATGAAGCACCTAAAAAAGCAGGTGTAGCAGGGCTTTTAGCAGGGGGTAGCAAGTAATTTTGGGGGAGTGGAGGCAGTAAAACGTACGGCATACAACAAATGAGCTTTAGTTTAGTCTTCCAACACACAAAATAGATCAGAAAATACTGCTGAACTTACAAAGCTATTATTTTATTAAACCACATGCCCTGTGCTCCCCATTTGCTAAAACAATCTTAGCAGCAGAAAGCTGAGCATTATATCTGGTAGTCATGTCTGAAGGTCCATCTATCCCACAGTAACCTATCAGGCACAGTAATGTGCAAGATGTGAAGACACTGTACAAAAGACTTTGAAAATGGGGTGAGAGAGAGAGAAAAGATCTCTCCAATCTAGCATTTTACTGTCAGCCTTACCTGGCAGATACACAGGAGGCTTTTCTCAGGGTGGCAGAATGAACCCTGTACAGAAGAGTTCTGAGCAGCAAATACATATTCATGTAGCAATAGAGACTGATGTAACATGCTGGGAGGGAGGCATTAACATTCCTTGCCAATCTTGGTTCTTTCCTCTCCAACTGCATGCAGTGCCACTTCTCCCAGAGCGAAATACCAACCATGTAAGTACTTCTGAAAGAGTATTTAGACTATTTCATACCCCTTTCCCTAGGACCTACCCTTAGAACAGGCTGAGGGCCAATCACACCACTCCTGGATCCATCCTCCTCAGCACTTCCAGAAGTCCCAGCACACAAGGACTGCACCATTGGGCCCTTCCAGCCCTCACTGGCAAACAGAGAAAACTCAATGGCGCTTGCCAAAGTTAAACTAGCCCAGTTCACTGTATTAAAAGAATGACATCTGTCACTAGGAAGCAGTGTTTGCCCCTCACAAGCAACTGTATGTTCTACAACTGCCTTAACAAAAGTAGTCTTAATGTTTGTTTATATAAAAATAAAAGTATAAAAAGCTGAGGTGCAGTGAGCGAGTTTTCTTTTGGTCAGCAACAATGAACTCGTAACACTTTACTTTTCACCTTTATCCTCATTCTTAAAACCTTTCCATGGTTCCTGTTTGCAGGAACCTTAAAAGGGCACCTGCAGCAAGGTAAATGAGGACACACAAGCACCATGTGTCCTCACAACGAAAGCACTCAGCTGGCTGGGTGGTGAGGTGGGGGTAGTTTTACCTCATACTTCAGTATCCCCTTGCTGAGGATGACAAAGTACTGTGCTTCTTACCATAACTGAATACAGCTGCAGAGAAGGTAAGGCCTTTGAATTCAGCACTGTGGTTTTTGAGCCTAGCTGGACACACTGCACTGGTGACCTGCACAGTCAGGCTCCTGCTTTTCTGGATCTGTCAGATTTCATGACATTTTCTCAACAGCTCACCCAGCTGCTGAAAGCTGCCCCATACCTGTAACAAACCAAGGGTTTGTGGACTGAAGACGAAAAATAGGAACTTCTAGAAAAAAAAACAGATATCAAAAGCAAATTCTTTGCTCTATAAAGTTACCCAATTAAAGGTCTAAAAATGTAACAGGAATATGTAAACATGGACCAATGCTTGCAAGTAACAAGTTAATCTGTAAACAGCAAACCAAACAAAATAATCTCACTAGATCAAGGGCTGCATACTGTTTATTCTCATTGCTAACCACTTCTGACTTCTCTCTATCTTCTGAGACTGGTGCCAGTCTGGGAATGGTCAAACCCAGAATGTCATTTCCCCAATGACAATGGGGACACCGAAGTCAAGGACCAGTAGCTTCTTGGTGTTTGCCAAACAGCACACAAGAATAATCTCGACTCATCATACTTTTGGCCACAGAAATGCTCTGCAGACGGCTCCCTGTTCACAGTACTCAGATTCGAGAAGAAGGGTGTTTTAGACCATGCCTCTACCCCTTAGTGTCAGGAATTGCATGTCACCTCATTTCCTCAGGAGAGGAAGTAGGGGCAGAACCTTAACTCTGTTACCACTTGTGTCACAACCATCTTACACTGCACAACTTGAACTTGACAAAACTTTGACTACCACAGTATAAGTTAGGTTAGCTTAGCAGGCTTGAACAAGCATTGAAAACAGAAGTTTAAAATAGACACAACCCCACGTATTTATTTTCAGAAGAAAAACCCTTCACCACCAGCTCCTAAAATAAACCATTTATTGAGAAAAAACTTTTTTAAAAATTTCATTAATCAGCCTTGTGCATAACAAATCTGAAGCTTGCCAAAAACAAATAAACAAAAAACCAGTAAAAGTTCACAGTCAGTGCACTCAACAAACAGATTAAAAAACAAGGTCCAAAACGCCTGGTAACACTACAGCATTTTTCTGAACCTAAAGAGTTCAAAAATACTACATATTAACATTACAGTTCTCAATCAAATGAGAAACAGGATAAAGAACAAAAAAGGTATGGTCCATATACAGTAGTAATGGCACTTCCACTGAAACATGCAGCTTCTTCCAACTTGCAGACACTGTCACATGAGCAACATGTGCCAGGTAAAACATACAGGAGCAGCAGAGAAAGTGACGCCCGTCACTTGTGCAGTCTTCGTAAGTTCAACTTTTATACTGTTTCTCAGCACAGTCTTTATGTAAATATTACATACAGTAGTGATTAAAAGATACCTTGCCAGATTAAAAAAGGCCAGAGATTGAATAACTTCATTCTTCATCTGTGCAAACCTATGAAGGGGACAAAAGGCAATTAATTCAATTGTCATCTTCATGCTCCAGTAGGAGACAACAGCTCCGGTTCTTTATGGAGTTTATAGGTGTTCTTTAGCACCTCCACTGAACATCTTTGAAGCTTTTTTCTTTCTCCCTTGTTACACAGATAATGAATTAAGAGTGTTTCTGTGAGAATACAGGTGTTTCCACTGTCACCATGCAACTCTCATGTGCCTGAAGAATTGTTCTGCCTCTGTGGTGGATGGGATCTGGCTACAGTTGCACAGATGGGAGGGATGGGTATAATGATCCCAATAGTGACCACAATGTTAATGAACCAGAATACCAAAGTAAACAACTTTATGCTAGAAAATGGTACAGAAGTTAATAACCTCCTGTATTCCTCTTTCTTAAAAAAAAAAAAAAAGAAAAAAAAAAGAAAAAGGTTACCTATACCTCTAAATTTGTAGCTGTGAATATTTGCCTATTTTTAAGAAAAGAATCAAACCATAGTTCATACAACTGCAGACTTCTGTGCCAGTTACCAGATTAATATTCGATATGAACTTAACACTAAGTATGAACTTAAAAGAAAAGCAGACCCCTGCTTCATTCAGAACCAATTAACCTCTATTGTGTTGAAGCCTGATGTAACACAAAACAGCAGGGAAAGTTTATTGCATGGTGCACACCATGTTCTTTAAGTCAGATGCTCTCTAGCAATATCACCTATAGTTCTGGAAAGTTGCCAGACCTTGTTTTCTGGACAAGAGCAGCTTGATAGCAGCCCCCTACCATGATACAAAGCCCTGCAGCACAGCTGCAAGCAAGGAAGTCACTGCCATTTCCAATTCCCCATCCACAGTCTTTTTAGCCAAAGCCATGAGACAAACCTTGACAAAAGGATGATCGAGGAGCTGGCTGGCCGTCCACCTCATCTTTGGGTCACTTTCCAGGCAGTGGCAGAGGAAATCTTTGCCTTCTGGGCTCACTTTGTCAGGAATAGGAGGTTTATGACCCATCCCCACTTTATACATGATCTGGAAGTTGTGCTCATACTCATGCCAAGGCCTCTGCAACAGGTTAAAACCATTACTAAGTGAGAGGGCTTAGTGAGTAACTCGCTATCCAATAGCTCATCTATTTCTGTAGCTCAGGAAATTAAAACCCACTCCAGTACCTGCAGGCTTAGGTGTGACAAACTGCTAGGAGTGTGACCAGACTTTGCAGAAAAACTGCTGAGAACAGTTTGTATTCATTCAGTATATTGTTCCTACCTTGCCAGTGACCATCTCTATAACAACACAGCCCAGGCTCCAGATGTCTGCTGCGCGTCCGTGCCCTTCTCCTTTCGCTCTAGTAATGACTTCTGGAGCCATGTAAGCTTCAAAACAACACGTAGGATGGCGTCAGTTCATACAGCAGAAGGAACACTGCACATTAAAGAGACTGACTGGGCAAGCAAAATGCTTTTTAACACATCTGTAATCAACTGCCATTCAGCTTTTCTTGCTAAGTTTTCTCATTTGCAGGATTCTTGCCCTTTCATACATTTGCAACAGTCTTTCAGTTTGAAAGGTGACAGTGCAAATGGTGGTACAGTACATGTTTTCAGCTATTTAAAAAAAAATAGATTAAGCAGCTGTTCAGTGAGAAAAGTACTGCTCAGTAGAGCTTCAGAGAAAGATACAATCCCAGAAAACACCAGCTCCAGCATCTTTATAATTACCAGACATATACAACTTCATCTCTCCAGTTACATCATTCACTGATTGTTTTGGCCTCTGGACGTAAAGCACATCTAAGAGTTAAAATCTAAGTTTCCCTGAAGCACATCATGTTACTCCAGCCCGGGCTTTTGGCAGAGGTTATCTTCTTTTAGGGTAACCAGACAAGTATCTGCCTAGCGCATGCTTCCTCACCTGCAGTCCCCAAAGTACTGTTCACTTCTCCAGGCATTGTCTGGGTGTTGTTTTTCAGTTTCACTGAGCAACCAAAGTCTCCCAGTTTTATCAGTCCAGATGAGGTAAGAAAGATATTGGCTCCTAGGAAACACAACAGAGAACAGTAACAGTTGTTACACTAGTGCAGAATTGAGGAATGAGAGATGCTCAATATACTCTTGGAAGTTACACAGTAGATGACAGCTGAATTCACACTTAGAATTTTACCTGTGGATTAAGCCTGGAATATGAGAGCATTGGAGCTGTTCCTGAACAGGCTCATTACTATTATCCAGTGGCATTTTTGGTGGGTCTGTGTTAACACTAAGTGTACTGGAAGTTTACAACAAGCAGCACGGCACAAAAACTCAAGAGCTTTCCACACATGCTTGTTATGAGAAATTACTCCTCCAGGAAGGTATGAATTCCAGTGCTCAGCCTTTAAGTGTTGCACTACAAAAAAATACTTGTCCTTAAGGACCTCTCTGGCAGAGGCCATTGCTGCTTACCTCCCACTAGCTATCTTTCCAGTTCTGCTGAGTCAAGAGAGATGATATCCTGCAGCTGTGTCCTCATGGCTGACTTGCACAATGGAATTTATAGCATTTTATTACATGTTCAACCAAATCCTCATTCCTGTTCTCTACTTCCACAAGCATTTCTGGAGGAATACTTTTATAATAGGTGGCTATACTGAAAAAAAATTTCCCTACCATCGTTGAAAATCTTCAAGGGAAACCTGCATTTGTCTTCAAGTCCCCTGCTCTACACAACACTGCAAAATAAGCCAAGTGGGTTTGATAAGCAGGGGCTTTCTTTTCTTCAGCATCCTGACAAAACACATGTTGACAGCCAACAGAAAAGAGGTTGAGCAAGAGCTCAGTGATACACGTCAGGCCAGATCCTGGATTCTGCAAGTATCACAATGAAGCCACAAGAAGGTTGCAGAAATACAGCTTCAGCTGTGATCTCTCTTGAACAAAGATGAACAGTATGCACACAACAAAACTGGTTTGGGGGACTTTGTTACACATAGCCTTTACCCATGTCACATAGAAGATTCTTTTAAAAATGGCTCATCTGAATACAACCTTCAAATGTTTCTCACTTTGTTCCACTTTGAACACAGGGCAGTGTGGGAATTCTTGGCTGCTCCTCCTTTATGTTCTTTTAGTTAATGACTTTTTCTAATTAGCTTGGCTGGGCATCCTCAAGATATTGATTGAGAAAGAATCCTCAAAAAGCTCAAGTCAAAAAAGAAAGGCAGTGCAGGTCAATGATGCCAAGACCATGGCCATTTCTCAAAGGACCTCTCTAACCACTATAAGAATGCTTGATAATGAAAGCAAAACTTACTTAGTCCAAGAGGCATTGCAAAGGACTGCACAAAAATCATCAGCAGAATTAAATTTCAACCTTGAATTACTGTAAGCCTACTACAAGTTTTGAAAAAAGAATTAACTTTGAACACAACCCTTCTGCACATTGTATCCGTAAGTTTTGCACTTCAGGTGCCTGCACATACTCAAAATCAGATTTCTTTGCCTGGATTCTGCCATTTACCAGAGGGACATGCGTGTTCAGAGTCACCCCACAATTACAGGCATGTGTAAGGGAGCTGAGCAGACCAACCTCCAGCTCCTTGAACAAAAGAGAATCCAGAAACACACCAAAGCAGTACAAGAGGACAGCCTGATGGGACGCTAAGTATGGGCAATGCAGTAGAAGAGTGACAGTTACTCTATGATAAACTTCTTCTTTGAAAAAGACAGTTTTTCTAATGATTTTCCATCAATTACTTGTCATATATATAATAAGTAAGTGCACTTAGCTCAAAGAGCCTAGGAAAAGCAGCCATCACCAAATACTTCTACAAGGATGTTCTGGAAACCTATGTTCCCATTTTTCAAGAAAGTGACATGCAGATTTCACAGAAGGGTAGAAAGAAAGATGGCCTGACTACTGCCTTGGGTGGGAACTAGCAGAGCTGAAGTGCAACCATCTCTCTTCTGACTGAATATAAAGCTATTTGATAGTTTGGTTTCATTCAGTTCAGAAATTAATTACAAGGCATTTCAAACTGAAGTTTGCCCACTGAGAAGTAAGTAGTGAAGATTTAGCATAAATGGTACTGTGAAAGTTCTTGTGAGACGTTGTCCTGAAAGTACCTGGAGCTCTCAAATGGAACAGATCAATGAACAAAAGTTTCACCATGAATAAGGAGACAGCACTTGAACACAGGTGTTGCTGACATTTTCTGTCAGCTCAAGAAGGTTTCCACTGATGTGTTGCCTGCTGGAGCCTCTGTTTTGTAAGCCTCTTGGTCTCAGCTTTGGAGACCAAACACCAAACTCTAGAAAGAATCTTTAAAAAAAGTCTCCTTGTTAGATAATGCAGCAGGAGCAAAGTAAGAGAACAGGAGACACAAGGGCAGTACTGTGAGAATGCTCGACGCTTTTTACCTTTGACGCTTAATGCTGCTGGAACATTACACAGTTCCATACCATACCTCCATGGTTAATATGCAAAATAAAATCAGAGAGTATGGTTAAAGCATCAAAAAGACACAAAACACCCATCTGTTCCTTCTCTCCTCCTACACATACACTACTGAAAGCATGTTCATTGGATGTACTTGGCAGTGCAAGAGGTAGAGCAGTTCTGCCCAGCCCTGCTGCCATTTGCAGCACGAGACCTTCTGGGCAGACTGCAAGCACAGAGCAAATGTCAAAAGCTGTGCCCTTTCTGGAGAGAACAAAATGTGACCCAAAGCATTAAATTTAAGTTTCACATCCTGCATCCCTGTACCAAGTCACCCTATATTAAGAGTAGTGAAAAGTGCACCAGCATGATATTCCAGAAGTGCTGGTGTTAATACTGGGAGTCTGAGGAGCAGTACCAAAAGTCCCACTACTAAAGACTGTGGTGTAATTCCACAAAGAGAGGCAGCTCATAGACATTCCTTAGCCAGTACTTAAGCAGTGCAGCAGCCAAATTCATTCAAGAAACAAACAAGCCAAATGCTACCCTTTAAGAGAGAAAATCAGCTTTAGCATCTTCTTTTACTCAGTCTCTTGGAAAGCGTGACACATGCCCTTACTCTCCTGTTGAACAGCCGCCTCTCTTGTCAAATGACTTTCCTCCCCTGGTGCTCAACATGAACACATGAAGGCAGGAATGGCAAAAAATTTCAGCTTACAAAGTTCACAAAAAGACAATAACATAATAACAACTGGACAAAGACTTCCTGTCCCAGAGCATCTCATTCACAGGTTTCTGATTTACTGAAGCTTCAGATATAATCCCTTTATTTTTTGTATTCCTTCTGAGAAAGCAATCTGAGCACTCTTCTAGAATATACCCTTCTTTCCCAGAGAGAAAGTACCAGGCATGACCTCTATGATTAATTCCCCTCAATTCAACACTTGAGAGATGACACATGGACTGCTGTGTCTTGTTTTTGGGCTCCCCAGTACAAGACAGACGTTGACAAACTGGAATAAACCCAGCAAAAAGACATCAAGAGGGCAAGAGGGTTGGTGCACATCATGCACAAGGAGAGGCTACAAGATGAGTTTCTTTGGCTTGCAGAAAGGAAGACCGAGGGAGTGTGTGTGTGGAGGAGGATTTATTGCTGTTTTCAGCTGTGTAGTGGGGAAGTGTCAAGAAGATGGAAACAGACTTTTTCAGAGGCACACTGTGAAAGGATACCAGGCAATGGAAACAAACAGCAACCTCTGCAAATTCCAGGGAGGTGCCAACAACGTTTTTCACATAGGGATAGGTCAGTCTTTGGGATGGGGCCCAGAGAAAAGGGAATCCCTATCCCTGGAGATAACTCTTATCTCCGAAGTCCTGAACAATCTGGTCTAATTTGCCATTGGATCTGACTCCAAGATTGGTCCTGTTTTGAACAGAGGACTTAATAAGAGATGTTCAGACGTTCCCTTGATCATCGAGCAGAACAGCTCCCTTACAAAAAGTGAAGTAGTTTTGAAGAATCTGGGCTCAGCCACAGGGGTTATTTATCCCAAAAGACTTAATCACCTACTACATACTAGCACCAACAGCTTTATACAGTGATGCAGATTTTATAAAAAACAGTGCAGCCAAGTGTAGTAACAAGCTAACACTACCCTCAGCTTGCTCTCACAACTACAGGTTGGAAAAGGATTGAAGGTAGCTGTGTCTTGCTTCATCTTTTACACTTAGAGAACTGGATGCCATAATGGCATCTGAAAGACAACAGCAGTACATAAGGGAACACCATGAACTGAAAGACTCAGCTTTTGGGCAAAAGGTACTTGCAAGCACCAACTGCAGGATATGGTATAAGCAGTTACTCTAAGAACTCTTTTTCTGCTGATGAGAGAAATAGATCCACAGTAATGTTTAGCAAACTGGCCATGAGAGATGCAACGTGATGTGACAGTGAGTTTTCCAAAGGAAAACAGTTTTAACATTCTGAATGACATATTACCATCCTTCCCTCTTTGAAAAATAAGCATACCTGACTACAGAAGAGCTAAAAGTAAAACCAGAGTTTTCTTTACTGCTGT
Source organism: Heliangelus exortis (assembly GCF_036169615.1). Taxonomy (NCBI): domain Eukaryota; kingdom Metazoa; phylum Chordata; class Aves; order Apodiformes; family Trochilidae; genus Heliangelus; species Heliangelus exortis. Next base: position 47,479,044 of record NC_092424.1, read on the forward strand.
TAGATTAAAAACTTGGAAATGCAATGTGAGCATAAAAGGAGACAGAGAATTCCAATGTTACATCAGGCATCCTTTATAAAAATACCCTCTGTGTCTTGTCTTCATATTCTGTCACTGAGGTTTTGGGAAAGTCTAAACACAGATGTGTCTGCAGTGAATCTCTGTTAATAGCTGCTGTCATTCTCAAAGAGTACCCCAACGTTTGCATGAGGAACCTGTTGCAACAGAAATGCCCTCAGATAACACAGCACTACAGCTCTGTTAAACACTTCTCACTTCACTGCATTTCCCTGATGAGAGGAAGACCTATTTGGAAACACATCCAGAAATCAGCAATGATAGAGCAGCACAAAAGAAATCCCTGTCAGCCAGCCTTGGATTTTGATTTTGCTTCCAGGAGAGCATAATCCAGCTAAACAGAACCTGGATATGGAATGATCAGTAAAGGGGAAGGAGGGTACTGTGAAAAGCACGGAGGGAAATCCACAACTGGAAAGAAACATTTGGTCAGGAAGGAGAACCGGAAAAGGCAAGATTGCTGGGGAATGGAGTGAGGGAAAGTGTTTTCTAGGAAAAAAAAAAAAGCCAAAACTGACTCAAGAGTGGCCTACCTGGGTGGGAGGCCTCTGGACCGTAGATAGTTCTTTTCCCAAATGAGAAGCACGAGGCCAGAGGACCAAGAGCAACTGGGAACCTCCTACACTGCTGCGGTGATTCAAAACCCTGTGAGCAAGAGGGACATAGAAACCCAGCATCGTTGGGTTGCACTGCCTTGTCATAACATGAGCATTCACAGGGTTTAATGTGTGCATTCTTTCCCCTACCTTCTGTTAAGTGGAAAATATGCCAGAATAACAAAACCAAGATAACTGGACATGGAGGATGTTCTTGGAAGGCGCAGGAAAAGAAAAATTAATGTGAAATGTGGACTGACACTGGGTCCCTTAAGCAAATGCCAAAACCAGTCTGCTCCTTTTGTAAGCAAATGCTGAGATCCAGGCATGAGTAGATAAATGTATGGGAAAAAAACCTACCAGGTAAGTAATTTTCCTGTATCTCTTTAGCTTCTTTTAACTAGGCCTTTATTACTATGTTTAATCAACCATTTGTCTGAAATCCTAGAACTCTTCTGGAAAATAGGAATCACAAGAAAATTTCTACTGAACATTGCTTGTCAGCACCCAGAAAACACCACTGATTCTTGCAAAGATGAGAAGAAAAACAGCATTACATAACTCAGTATATAAGAACTAAAAATAAAAGGTCCAAAATTTGAGTTTGCACGAATCCCCGACAATCTTAACAACCTCTGCAGAAACCGTATTATATTAATCATGGGCAGAATCTATAAATTTGCAATGCCAACTGTGAACACTTTGTTTTTATGTTCTGCACTTAAAAAGGAGCATGTAACTAGCCAACAAATTGTAAACTGAAAAATGAGTGGAAGGCTTTACACACTTAATGGCTATATATGTATATAATGTGTGGTAAATGTGCAAATATGTCCCCCACCCCTCACATCCCCCTTCATCAAACACTGAAACAAGCATATTACCTTTTTTGGTTAAAATTACCTTTAATGTCTCGATGAACAATGCCATGTTCATGTAGTACATTGATAGCAATCGTGATTTGCTTTGAGTAGAGCCTAATGACATGCTCCTGAAGGCCCAGTTTGGATACCTCCTCCAGGGTGCCCTCATCACAGTACTCCATGAAGATATACATTTCTTCCTGTTGTGGGAACCAAACCAGATTTGATTGGCTTTAATTTAAAAAAAAAAAAAAAAATTTTGAACACTGAATTAGGATCATTTTTTCCTGCCATCCTTCATTGTTTGTGAAACAACAATGGAAGTAGCACATCACGTTTTAATGAAAATACCTCTTATCATGGAATACCTAGTAAATTCTTCTCAAAGCTCTGTTCTCTTGGGCATTTTTAATATACTTTATGGCACAGCTATGGAAAAATTTCTGCTACATGTTTATTTGCAGAATTTGTATATATCCAATACTGTTTGGTGGTACAAAATACATTACTTTGTCATCAATCAAAAACACTTTAAAAATCTCATAGGTGTATTACACAGAAATTCAAAAAGATCCTTTGCACGATTATGGAAAAAAGGCAAAATGACATTTTGGCTTTGGTTATTATTACTGTCTCTCTCTCCCAGTCCCTGCAATATCATGTGTTGATTGTTTGGGAAGGGGAAGATTTTTTTGCTGTCTGTGGCTTGAACATTCAACTCTTAACTCACTTCAAGAAAAAGTTAGGTTCTTGTTCCCTTTCTCTGTCTCCAAGCCCAGCCAATTTCAGCCAGACTTAATTCCTACAAAAAAGGTGGCAAAGACACTTAGCTCTTTGAGATACCCACGTCTGTGTCCCCAGGTAAAGAAATGCAGACTGAAAGCAGCCTTTGTCCCTTTCTAAACCAGCAATGGGTCAGCAAATCAACTCACTCATATTTGAGCACTCAAATCCACACACTGTTTTCCAGCCAGACACCACGTGTCCTGATCCTGGTTGGGCATTGGACTAGATGACCTTTAGAAGTCCCTTCCAACCCAAATTATTCCATGATTCTATGATTCTGTGATCCCTTGCCCAATTCACTGGGCAGATACAGAAAGGACCTGAGACTCACAGGGGAAGGTAGGGAGGACATGTGGTAAGCAAAGAGTAATAAAAAGTAGGGTACTTCAGCAAGAAATTCTGGAATCCAACTCTGTAAGAAAACCCTCAGGCTTCATTAGAATCACAGAATTGTTTTGGTTGGAAAAGACATTTTAGGTCACCAAGTCCAACCATTAGCCCAGCACTGCCAAGGCCACCACTAAACCATGTCCTTCAGCACCACATCTACACAGCTTTTAAATACCTCCAGGGATGGTCACCCCACCACTGCTCTGGGCATCCTGTTCCAGTGTCTGACAACACTTTCAAAAGGGTTAGAGAAATTACTCCAAATATCCAACTTAGTTCTGTTGCACAAACAAGAAAAATAATTTTTCCTTCTGAAGAGAGATGCAAGCTGAGTTCCAAAAGATCTGCTTCCTTAAGATATTTGTCTGGTATCAAGATTTAAACGCCAGTGCAAAGCTCTTCCAGGAATCAACAAGATACTGGTACAACCTTTGCTGCTAACAATGAAGGGCTTTAGGCTGTCTACTCTTCATCTATAAGCAAAAGTGATCATACTGTATTGAACCTACCTTGCATTTAGAGCAGTGTAACTGAGTATCACCACGGAACAGCTCCAGCACTATTTGCTCTGTTCACTTATTGCAAACCTTCTCTGTTTTAGTACCAATTAAAAGTAAATTCTCCAAACTACGGTTCAGAGACCTCAGCATTCAGAGGAAAAAGGACACACAAGACACATCCAGACAATTAAGCTAAACTACAACATTCTAGAGTAAAAGCTCCAGTGACTCAAAGCTGCTTAAAATTTTCTCTCTGCCCTCTAAAAAAAAACCCCAATAATTTATGTTTTCTTACCCTATGGAGCTCCACACCAAAATAACGAACAAGATTAGGGTGTTTGATGCCTTCAAAAATCTTCAGCTCATCGGCAGTTTCTTTGATGGTTTTGTGATCATTAGGTTGAAATCTTATCTGCAAGAAAAGATTTTTCATTATTTTGCCACTATTTATAATTACGAAGGAGCAAAACAACCAACCAAAATAAAAGAAACAACCAACCAAAAAACAAACAAAAAAAACCCCCACAAACCCCAAACAACCTATTCTAAACCCAAAACCCAAGCAAAACACCACTCCTCCACCCCCAAACTTAAAAAAAATGGACATGAAACTATGATACTTCTTGTGGAAAATTACATACAAATTTGATAAGTTATGAAGTGTGTACCAGCAAAATGCTGCTAATTAAATGTTTAATACACTTGTGTGCACATACATGTATCTTCTGAGCTTGCCTTCCATCTTAAACATTGTAGATACAGCACAAGAGTATATGAAAGTAACATCAGTGGAAGGTATCATCAAGATAGACTAATTATCAGGTACTCCATCAATGGAGATACTAAGGGATTTCTTTGAAGGGTTTCTTCACTGAGAACGAGACAGCTACCTCAAAATGTGAGGCATGGAACAAATAATCATAAAGGTTTCAATGAAAGAAACAGTTTACACTAGTTCTCCTACAATCTGCTGTGATGGATTTTTCATGGAGGAAAAAAATTATCAAGTCTTCTGAAAGACTCATTTAAAGTTTCTCTTCACACAAAGACAAGCAAAATGTTATGGGAAAAGAAGTTACAGAAGATGCTACTTTTACCATACTTGCAGAAAACAGAAATTTCATTAACTTCATTATTTTACCTTTGTTTGGTAAGATGTTATGATTGTTATGGTCTGTAACAATTCTAGGATACAGTTTGTACTTTGACAGTGGTTAAATTAAATACATCGAGATTACAAAAAGGTGACAAATGACATTCTAGTATTTTATGCATTTCCTAACACTTCCAGGTTGCAATGCTATATATTTGTAGCAAAGCTTGTCCACTATAATTTCTAGAAATTTTAACAATATTGTGATTAAGACATTAACATCTGAAGAAGTCTCAGAGGGTTGGGGAATGCAATGTTTTTAGACAGTTTAAAAATACATAAAAACATCTCCTAAGGTACGTGTAAGGAAATTCAGAAAAGCCTTTCAATTGGAAGCTGAAAACATCTATGGCCAAAGCGGGAAAGCAGGGAATGTTTCTTGGTGAAATAATCCTGGAAGTTAAAAATCCTAAAGGAGAAGGTAGGATATTGTATATTTAGCTTAACAGTGAAGTGTTGTTTTAACAATGTCCATTTCGCTTATATGAACTTCTGCTGAAGAGCACACACGTGCTAATGGTTAAAAACCACCTGGATCTAGAAAGCAACTACGAATCCCAGAAACAGAGTGATATTGATGGGAGGGAAATGTTATTTCATCAGGAGAAATAATAATAAAAAAAAAATTAAAAAAATAAACCAAACAAAAAAACCCCACACACAACAAAATTTCAAGTTTTGCTCTTAGTTACTCAGTGAATAAGTATGGTACAAGAAGGTAAGCACAAGCCCAGTCTTGCTATCATGTACATATTGTGTGTATAGAAGAACTGGCTCCTAAAATGTAACTGCTCTAGCATCAAACAGCTGGCATGGTAATTGCTGTCAACAATTGCTCACCATTGTCTGCAGATGTAGAAGTGCAGTAAAACTAAACTATACAAATATTTTAAAAAACAAAGTGCTGTAGGGAAAATGGATCTCTCTGCCTACACAGCTTTATTTACTTCTATCCTGAAAATTAAATTTTCTGTTCCCACTAGGTTAGTCAATAGTTTTGTGATTCAGCCTAGATCACTTAAACTGCAGAAAAAGCTGAAAAACAGCCAATATGAAACTTCCTATCTTTTTCTCTAAGGAAAAAAGAAAAAAAGAATAAAATGTAAGATGAAATGCTCCAAAGTAAAATATAAGTTTGTGTTTGGTCTTCACTAATCAAAAAGCTCTTTAAAAATAATTTAAGATCTTTTATTAAGTAAACATTCATTTAGTTCACAACATCCCCAATGAGATTAGTAAAAATATATAATTCATTTGAAACACATTTAAATTGAAACTAAAAAGCTTAAGCAACTTAAGGAAGAACAGGTGATAATAGCAGATGAGGCTACACTAACAAACAATTTGTCTTCCCATCCTTTCCCAGTTAGCTAGCAACAGTATTCAGAAAACCTGAATGCCTGCTAAGTCCTGCACATATGATGTGGAAAAACAAGGACAGAAGTGATACTTGTATATAGAGAACTCACTTCCTTCATAGCCATCAGCTCTCCAGTGTCAACACTGATGCAGGTATAGACCTTTCCATACTGGCCTTCACCTGCAGAATTAAAATTAAGTAAAAAACATTGACTGCACAACATTCCATAAGCAACATCTACATCAACTGCAATAAGAAAACATCATTGAAAACCTCACATGCTAAGGTTATTTGCCTTTATTTTCACTTAAGCTTTCAAGTAGCTTTTAATCTGCAACCTCTAATAATACATAGTCCTGAATTCAAGCTGATTAAAAGTAAAAACATTGCAATAACAGGCTGAGCTGGAAGAAAACTTCTCATGAACATGAGATTTTCCCCACAGATCCCAAACCAGAGAGGAAACAGCCATCATATATGGGAAACAGCAATAATCTTGGGAAATTAAACAAACCCCAAAGTTTGTACTCATCTCCATTCATATTTCTGGTTCTTCCAAAAGCAGAACTCAAACATTTTATGGGGTTCAACACATGTAGGAGCAGCAGGATCACACCTAAGTAATTGTCCTAACCAAATCCTTCTGCTCATTTGTTTCTTATTATTTGACCATTGAAAACTTCCCTCAAGTTCTACATAAAGGAAATCCTCACTGCAACAGTATTTTGTATTTTAACATTCTGATTTCAGTGATGCTATTACCTGCACAGAGATCAAAGATTTCAAAAGACAATCCTAGATTCCCTTCAAAAATATTAAGCTTGGTATTTTAGCCTTATAAATGATGGTAAAATGAACGTACCAATTTTGTTTCCTCTTTGCCACTTGAAAGTCACTTTTCTCAAACCTACATGCATGACATTATCATAAGATTTTGGTGTGTCACAAACTTGGCCAATTATGTTCTTCCTCCTCATCTCTCTGTATCTTCTTTCTTCAAACAACTGAACAGACTTCTGAACAGCTTCAATAGGTGCTTGCTTCGAAGCAGTGTCTAAAAAGTGATAAACAATTTCCTTGATTGAGAAATATTCACTGTATTTATATTTTGTTACCTTCTGATATCAGGTGAAGTGACCCGAGTTAGAAGACAGCTATTTTGTGAGTCCAGTTTAAGATAAATAAATTAGAAAATTCATTTATCTTAAATAGTAAGATTTTATCAATGATAAATAAATAATAAGAGAATAAAAGATTTTATCAATGATATATTAGAATATCTCTTATGAATCCTATGAAACTGAAGTAAAAATGAGAATACTGGTACTATTCTAATCAACTCTTACTTGATTCAAGGAAATTAAATGTATGAAATACAATATACTTATTTGCATTTGGCCTATAACTAACCACTAACATAGTGGAAATATGTTAGGGTCATTAAGAGCACAAAGGAAAGTCAGGCAGGAAAGGTTTTGCTCTACAGAGCAAGAGGTTTCTTGGAAAAGTCATAGCATCTGTTTATTAAAAAATTCAGAGGTATTAGATAGGACTTGAAAGCTGGAGTTATGAAACAGAATCCTAGTGAATGAGGGCAGAAGAAATCTTAAGGCAGCATCAATTAATTTGCTCCTTGTAAAGAACAAAAATTACACAGCTGTCACTGTTGACAGACACTAGTCTAACCTGTTTCTAACAGTCTCCAAAAGATGAAGAAACTGATACTCCCAAATTATATATTCTACTGTCTACCTATAATTAATACCACTTCATCTTCATAAAATCTGCCAAATCTTTGTTTTATTCACAGTGGACAGTAAAACCAGTTCCCATTACAGCAGTATTCTAGACATTTTCAAGTCTTCCCTCATTCTTCTCTTTGAGTTTAAACAAACTTAATTCCTTCAGTGTTTATGTTCCAAACAAAAAACAAGCCTTCCAGATTTCAGAAAAAAACTTCTGTTCTTCCTGTGGTCTTGTGAACCATATGAGACCAGTTTTCCTGTGACAGAAAACTTTTTTCTCATGTTTCCTGAGGTTCCACCCTGCCAGAATACAAGCAAGCAAACTACATGCATATACCTGTACAGTACAGGAGTCTCAGAAGTGAAGAAGTTATTTAAGGTTTCATGAAAATCAGCAGCAGGAAAAAGAGGAAGAGGTCACATAATACCCTTGAATTTGGGAAATTGGAGGACCATGCTCTGTTAGACACTCAAAATAAGAAAACCACAGGCTGGGGAGAGATCTTAGGAAGAGAGGAAGTGCTTCCTACTATCAATATGATTCATAACTGAGGACTGAATAGGGACAGAAAACTTCTGCAATTTCTATACTAATAAACATACTAATTTATAGAACACATTATCTTTCAGAAACTGAAAAGATGTAACTTTTATGAAGTTTAACTACTCCTACTGTGAGTACACCTTTTGATTTTGTTAGCGGTATCTTCTATCTGCAATGAAGTTGTTTTTTTTTTCCCCTTCCTGTATACAAAGCTGTGAACATCTCTTCACAATCAGCTTTAAGATTCGGTCTTTTAATACTAGTTTAATAGCCATTGTATTGCAGTGACTTCTAAAAACCTACCTTTGGTCTGGTTGATTAAAGTTCTGAGCTCCCAACTCCGTCGGGACGAACCACTTGAGTCTCCTTTTGGATACGATGGCTCTAGAGAAATAACACTGTGAGCATGAAGGTGGCTTTAACTCGTATTAAAGATTATGCCACTATGTTCAGCAGAAGCTGAACATTTCAGGACTGACACACTCTACAAGCATATGAGGCAACTCTTGAATGAAAACATTAGTTATGTTTAGGAAATAAATAATGAAAGCTACTGTGACATAGGATTCAATTTGTAAAGGAACAGAGATCTTCTTCCACATCTGAAAGAAGCACTTCAAGTCAGGGCACTCGGAACCAAATATGTATGAAATCTGTGTGAAACCAATTTTCAAAGGTTCCGTAGAATAAGATCTGTATTAATCCAACCTAAGTCAGTTTCCCATTCACACAGATGCGTAAAAAAGGGAATAAACATAAAAGAATAAACAGACCATATTTCAACAGCGTTTAAAAAAAGCTATAAAAAATCCCCCCACACCTCTTGGTATAAATTTTAAAGACATTTCTTTCTTAAAAATCTACTTCATTTGCAGGATCACCATGATATAAGCTTTGCTTGAGATTTGGTAATTCATTTTAATTTGCACAGAACACACCTAACAAGCAGTTATGTTTTAAAGTATTTGTCCTAATAAATACCACATTCACAGGGGCTGGGGAAACCTGAATGAGGAGCCCTGATCAAGATGTCATGTGACACACCCTTTCCCTTCAAGTATTTGCAAGATGAATGCTGCAGTGGTAGTTAAAGAACTGGATAGAGTACACTTCAGTGTCCTGATGGATCCAGTTCATACCTCATCAATAGCAATCATGTTACTCATTTAATTTTGAACATTGCAACTTAAGACACCAGAAAATTCCTTCAGGTACAACCCAGAAACAATACGAGAAGCAAGAGAACAGTGGATATGCCTGAAAACAGAAGAACTTACTCTGACATTTTAAGTGTAAAGGTTAAAAAAACCTAAGATTTTTCAGTGGGAAAAGCTGAAAAAAATTTTGAAAGGGCAAGAACTGGGAATAGAGAGAAATATGTTAATCACATAAATCATCTGCACATCCAGGTCACACTCTGCTACTGTTACAATCACCTTCTCTCTCTTCAGTGGGACTGGAGTGACGACTGAGGGATCTGAACTGCAACTCGGCTGCTATTGAAGCCAATCGATCATTTTCAGGGACACTGGAACCCCTGTTAAAAAGAACCATTGTAATGATTAACCTAGCATTGCACTAAATAACTACTGGTGACAATTTACTGAAGTTTTAAAGAGAAAGAACCTCTGAAGCCTTGTTCATGAACCATGAATGTAACATGAAAGAAATCTTGATGCCGAGAGGTAATAGGAAAATCCTTTCTATGACATTTTTCCCTTCAAATAAAGGCAAATATAGCATTTTAGTTATGCCACTCTATGAAAGAAACACCCTAAGTTTCAAAAACATCCACAACTTGAAACTGTTACTTGCCCATAACAACAGAACCTGTTTTAATGACTTGTACTCAGACAGCTGCTGCAGGATGCAGCTGGTACCAGGTATGGATACACGATCGGAAGTGATTCAGCTGGGTGATAGCATGAGCCACGTTACCAGATGAAGGGCAGTCACTGAATTCATATGTTCTTAGCATGCTGCAAATAGAGTCATAGCCATTAAGTCAAAGCTAGTGGGAAGAGCCACAAGCCAGCAAACAGGAAGGACAGTGTTAAATGACAACAGTTTGACTTCTTGGGAGGCCCTAGCTCCTTCAGACAGCACAGAGTAGAATTAGGTACCTCAGAATAAGACCCAGATGAATAAGCATGCTAAAAGGAAATTAATACTGAGATAAATTAGTCTGAAATCCTTAAATCTTCAGACACTTTTCTCCAACTCGAGACAATGATCAATCCACCCATGTTTTAGAGCGAAAGAAACTGCCTTTTGGGCAAGGCTCCCTTTAAATTTTTAAAAGCACAGAGAGGGAGAGCAGTGACTGATGCCCCCTTTAACACAATGCTTTAGAGGTAGGAGCTAAACATTAGAGGAACATTTTTCTGTCACTTCATTGAGTCCTTCACTGAAAGCTAACAACTACAAGAAGATGACAAATACCTTGAATCACAAAGTGCACACAGCTATGTGAAGACTTCCCTACAGCTCTAAAGTTGCTTCTGAACTGTATCTAATTATTACCTAATAATAGTAATAGAGGGGGAAAAAAAAAACAGGAAAAAACCCAACAAAACCCACAAAACAACAAACAAAACCAAAATCCTCACAATCTTAAGAACAGAAGCCAAAACCCAAGGCACTATTCACACACAAATGCCCTCAATAAGATGTTTGCTTCACACTCCCCACTAGTTCCACCTAAATCTTTTAAAGTCTGAGAAGGAACGGGAACAGAACAAGTGGAAATCCTCACTACTCCTCAGGAAGTTCAGATTTACATCAGCAAGAAGTTTGAGCTTATTCTCATCACATGATAGAGGCACGGAGCAGAAAGACTGCGTGCATATTCTTAGGCACACAGGCAGAGTAAGAGATAGACTCATGAAATTTCTTCTCTAGTCCTGAAAAAATATAAAGTCACCTCATATAAAATATAATAACAACCTCAGGTCAGAAACTAAGTGTATATAAAGGTCATTTGAATGAACATAATGTAAATGTACAATCATCAGAAAGCTCAATGTAAACAAACAGGTATTGCTGCTCTGGATTTTATTTTCTAGTCTTATTAATCTGAATTTTTCTCTTTTTTAAGAAAAACTTCAGCAGAACTATGGTGGCATTTGTGCACTACACACCGCCTAATATAGTTTACCAAGTTCCTAAAGTCAACTTTTTATAGATATTTAATGCCTACAATCATGTCATAAATGTCTAAGGAGATTCTGGAAGTATTCCAAGTTTCTGTTCCTGTGCTATTCTTGTAGCTACACTCTACACTTCTTGTTTACAAAACAAAAAACCTTTTCCTTGATCCAACAGATTTATTTTTTTTTTTTGAAGCACAAATAGATGATAATTCAAAATTATGACTGCAATGTGTTAAATGTAGCAACTTGCTTTTAATTATATTAAAAATTTTATATTAAAATTATATATTATATATTATATATATTTAAATTTTATATTAAAAATTTTTGCTATAAAAATATTATGTTGTGATATTTTGCCTTCCTTAATAAACAAAACCCAAAAAAACCCTAACTAGCCTCCTATCTCCCTCTTGAAAAATTAGTTGCAAAAATATGCTTTGGCACAAAGTACTGTACATATCCTAGAAAAAAATCCCCTTCATATGTTATGTAAAAGCTAATTAGCAAATAAACAAGTTCTGCATTTTCAGAATCATAAATACTAATTAACCACCCTGTCAGTTTATAAAGCTGTCAGAACTTCTCAGTGAAAATTCTCTAGAATCTTATTTTCTTGGGAAGAGCTTTCCAAGTGCATAATGCTGCAGACTACTGCCTACTCTGGCTTAAAAACAGAAACATGAAGGACACATAATAAATACATGTAGTTTCAATTACAAAAACTAAGAATGTATTTTCAAGGACAAAAAAAAAAAAGGCCCAGACTCCCAGACTCAGGCTGCAAATCTAGGAGTTACTGTAGGGTGCAAGGGGGGCAAGTCAAATCTTACCACAAAGATAAACCAAAAAACTTGCCAGAAAGATTTTACGTAAGAAGTGGCAACTTTCTTCCCTCTGAACATCTAAATACTATGAAGCTGTAACAAATCTGCAAACCATGATGGTTTTCTCGCTAACAACTGAAAATCATTTATTAAAAAAATAAATAATTCAAAATCAAGTCATATTTAAGCTCACTTTGGTCACCATCAATCTGTTGTTCCTTCCCTACACGTTCTTTCTTTGCAGCTGTGCCATAGTCAGGTCACGTATCTCCATTCATATGAATCTCTTGTACTAGAGAGCTTTTGGTGCTCTGCTTTTGAAATAAGAATCTAAAAAACTATTTATATCCTTCCATGGATTTTCACAGACATGAATGTAGGGAGGAAAGGGGGAGAGCAGGGGGGAAATTTAGAGAACCTGACTGTGGTTTGGGAAGAAGGAACACCAACAGTCTGAAATAAAATAGCCAAATTAGAGGCCAAAAGCAAGAAAGATACTAAGACAATTCTGGTAAAAAATGCACACGTGACTTCTTCAAACAAATAATATAGGAATGATTTATTTTGTACCAAGTTTATTCTGCACAACCCTAAGAAGCCAAAGGTGTAGTAAGAAATTAAAAAAAAAAACAACCCACATTCCTGAAATCTTAGGTGTTTAATTCTGTGTTTGCCACCACCTAGTATTTATGGCAGTCATCAACAGTATCAAAAATGTTCCCTAACAGTAAAAAAAAAAAAGAAAATAAATAAAAATCCTTGGTCTTATTTGAACATTATGGTCATCACAGCACAATGAATTCATTCTCAATACTAATTATTTAGTAAAGTAGGTATACCAATGAACTAGCTGACATACACTAATTTCTTGGTCATTTTTGTTGAGCAAATTTGTAATCTACATCAGAACTGCATGCTTTAAGTACTGCATTGCTCAGACCTTATAAATCTGAAAGCATTCTTATAACCAATTTCTAAGGCATAAACCTTTGGTCAAGTCAAACATCAATGAAGGAGCCAGTGGAAGACACGATGGGACAGAAAAGCACGGTGCAAATGATCTAATAAGATGTAAATATGCAGAAACAGCTGATGTAAGTGATGTAAGTAAAATGAGGCTGCTACATCACGGAGCTGAACTACCTGGTATCATTTGCACTGCTGAGAGGTTTGGGTTGAGCTGAGTCGCTACCGAGGGGAGCGGGGCGACTGACAGCAACGCTGCTGTGGTTCCGTGCATCACAAGGGACACTCCGTGTGCTGTGGCAAGAAGAAAGACTTAAGGAAACAATTTTTTAGAAAATAAAAAAATGTATGGACTCGGAAGTATATTTTAAAAATAAAAATTTTAAGAGTGCATAACGAGGGCTGATTTTAAAAGTTTTTCCAAGTACATCGAGACTTTTCTCTGGAATAACTCTGGGTCGCAGAAGCTTCAAGGGCTGCCAATATTTACAATAATCTGCAAAAGAAAAAAATTTCTAGATCTTTAGAGTAGTACTAGTTCCTGCCGACAGACAAACAACTTCCAAAAAAAGTATCTTGCAGAGTAGGACCCTCTGCTTATCTTCTTGAAAAATAAGGCCCTCTGTTTGAGTAAAAACATGCATGGTAAAGTTTATTTTGAAATTTGAAAATCTATGTTTGCATTAATTCCCATGTCAATGCTTTTGAAGGGAAGCAAAACTATCCATTGCTTTAAGCTTCTTTTCAGCAGGTTGGTAACGATGCAGAAATGCCACCATATTCCAGAATGCAACATTTTAAAGTCTTTATCTATGCTAACTACAGAAAGCACCGTCAGGGGTATTTATGCAGATATTCAAAGTGGGGAAGGAAATAAGTCCTGTTAATGAGTAGTCTTCCTTAAATTAAAGCTTGTTATGTTGAACCTTTATTTTCAGGAAAGACAAAGGTGACAAGAATAACTTCAAAGTGAGAAATAATGCACCAATAAAAACAGTAAAATAAAGGGGGAGCAGAAGGAAAGAAATTATATTATCCTTAAAAGCTATAAAATCTCTAATAAAATCTGGATCACTAACATGCTAAATTTTCTACATGCTTTGCCCCAAGTAGGAAAGGAAAGGCATTCCACTTACTGGCAGTCAGCACAGGCAAGAGAGGATAAAACAATTTAGAACTCTGTATTAATGTTAATTACCTGAAGCCTTCAGGTGTGGGGATGATAAGATGAGGATTTGGTGGGTCACTATGGCATCGAGGTACTTTTACAGGACGGGGACTGTTTCGATGAATAGCTGCAAACATAAAAATAAGTTATATATTTACCCAGATGTCAGAAAAAGTCTGCTAAGGCCATTTCAAGACACAAAACTAAAATTCCTGTTTTGCAGAGTTAAGCATGAATTGGCACAAATTTTCTTATCCTTTAAGAAAAATCAAAATTATTCTAACTTTAAATAAACCAATTGTATACCTTCATATTATTCATATTATTGTACCATGTATCTCACCTGTAAAATACTGAAATTTCTCCAGAGAATTAAAAACTAACAATTAGAAGATGCCCACTTACTTCACTAAAACATCTTCATTATTTCAACTTCACAGATTCAAAATTTTTTTTTATCTTATTGCAAAATATCTACTAACAAACTAAATAATAACTGAAATACAAAAAATGCTAGTACGTTCCTTTTGCAGGAATTAGTTTTTGCAGACAACAACAAAAAGCAAAATGAGCAGGGAGAAACACCCACACATGACAATTTTAACCATGCTAATGCTTGCCATGGTGGTCTGCCCCAAGGAAGTGGGACAAAGGGACAGGGTCAAACCTAAATGAGCTCTCATTGACCTCAAGCCTAGCTCATTAATTTTCCCTTATGTCTGCAGTATCTTCCCCTTCCTTCAACCCCTCCATAAATAGCTAGGAAAATACTGTGGCAGTCACATCACAAGATAACTGGCTGCCCATCAAACCACCATTCTGTACTTTCTGCCAGGACCAGTTGTTGGTTGTCCCATAATAATCTGCAAGGACAATAGCCAAAGACAAAACCTAATCCCTTGGGTGAACATAGGCTATTCTGCAAAGGAAAAAGACAGGATAAAGTACCAGGAGTCCCCCAGCTATGTGCCTACAGGTAACAGTATAAACACAACTGGATCCTCTGCTTTGGGAAAAGGGATTAAGATCACAGTGGTCTCAGTGGGTCTCAGTCCCTCAACATGGTACGTAAACAGAACTAGAAATTCTTATTTTTCTCTAGACTACAATATAGAGAGGGGCATATGCAATACCTGCAGCCAGGATACAGCTTAACTTTAGTTAAGTTTCTTTCATAGGTATCAAAGTTTCAGCATGCTGTTCACATCTGTGCCATCTGCCTGTATCACCCCTTCCCTTCGCCTTTGAGCCAAAAGCTGTCAAGCAACTTAGTTGTGTGATCTGCTGTGTTTGAGTTTCAGTACTTTGGCATCATCATGCTAGTGATTTATCTAAAATGGGTCTTCCTCTGAACAACAGCATCAAAAGTGAATGTACATGTTTTACACCAAAGTACAGAATTTGGCTTAGAATTAATTTCGGACTATTCTTCTCAAATGACTGGTCTGACATTCATTGTAAAAGATTTCTCAGCTGTAAGAGTTTCTCATCAAAACTGTATCAAAACTGAAACTTTCCTGAAAAAATGGAAGACCTCCTTTTGCCTGAGTCAAATTACCTTCCCTTCATGTCTTCTGCCATCAACCCTGTCCAGGAAGGGGACATCAGGAGAAAGAAAAGAAGAAGACGTGGTATTTTGAAAGTTAAACCAGTCAGTGGACTTGGGAGGAGGAAGAGAGAAACAGTGCTGAGAAAGAGATATGTAAAAGGGAAACACAGCTGAGGAAACATCCTTTTCTCAATATAAACAATGAAATATGTTGATTTTATTCTAATGCCAAACATATTTTTCATGCTATGACAAATTTGTGATATTAGAGAACTATTTCCCACAGCTCTATTGTGAAGCCCCAGCTGTTGCTCCTCTTTACCTCAATACTTACAGCAAGCCCATCAGAAGTCTAAATATTTGCAGTGACACAACAAAATTTTAGGAAAGGGTGCTGTAACTGTCTCCTTAAAGTTACAATCACTTCTTTACCCAACCTTTAAAAAAATCCCAATCATTTTCTCTAAGATCTGAAGGACTTCACAGGGATTCAAGGACAAAATCTGAGGAAAATATCTGTAAAGCTTTTGAATTTCTTAAGTAAAACTACCATGGATTTACACTTTGTCAGGCAATACTGGTTTCACATCAATCATGAAAAGCCTAAGAATACTTTTAATGGTATATCTATAATTTTAAAATTACTTTATAATCAAAATTCTGTAGCAATAGCAGCAAAGCTCCAGTAATTTCTGCCTTACCAAGGTACAAACCTGTAACAGGACTGTGAGGTTTTCCAATAACATGTCCAATGCACTCATTCATTAGAGCTTGTAAACTCTATAAAAGATAAAAAGTTGTGATGCTCTCTGTTACAAGAGAGTTGATAGTATCATAGAATCATTTAGGCTGGAAAAGACCCTTATGATTATCAAATCCAACTGTAAACCTAAAGCACTGCCAAGTCTAACACTAAACCCTGTCTCTAAGCACCACATCTACATGTCTTTTAAATACGTCCAGGGATGGTAACTCAACCACTTCCCTGGGCAGCCCATTCCAGTGATTTTTAATACCCAATCTAAACTTCCCCTGGTGCAAACTGAGGTTGTTTCCTTTTGTCCTATTGCGTGTTACTTGGCAGAAGAGACAAACCCCCACCTCGCTTCAGCCTCCTTTCAGGTAGTTGTAGAGAGTGATAAGTCTCCTTTTCCCCAGGCTAAACAACCCCAGTTCCCTCAGCTGCTCCTCACATGACTTGTGCTCCACACCCTTCACCAGCTTCACATCTACTTAGGAATAAACAAGCAGAGTAACTTATTCCATACCAAGAAGTCATCTTCTGGGAGAGCTGAAATAAATGCTGGCTCAATGGCTTGAAGAAAATCAAAACCTTGAGTTGCCCACCTATCTCAAAGAAGAAAAAAAGAAAAGAAAAAAAAAAAAAAAAGAAATTGCTCTTCAGCTATAATTATCATAAGAGTGTCAACAACATCCAAGAACAGTAAACGACAGTTACTTATTTTTCCTTCTGGTAAGAAAACTGATTAAAACCTAAGAGATAATGTATTTACCTTGTGTTAATATTTGCCTGGCTATATTCAAATGAAGTCTGATTTTAGCAAGGACACTGCCACATAAAGTGAGCATGCCATGACACATATATCAACTTTTATATGTACTATCTTCAGGAACAGTATCATCAATGCACATAAAATAGGTTGGCAACAAGCCCTACTACTATGGCCCCTACCTAAAGTCTCCTTTCTGAAACAAGATCTAAAGAGTACTAGTGATTTCATGACTATCTGACCATCAGCAAGTGGGCATCACTGGCTTTTGAGCCTAGACTGGTAAAGTAAAACAATAAGTAATTTGGCTAGAGTCAGTTGTGCCTTCAGTCACCTGCTCTCCCTCCACAGCCTCCTTTTACATCTACTTGAGCTGCAAGTAGAACCATAGCATATCCTGAGTTAGAAGGGATCCACAAGGATCGCCAGAGTCCAACTCCTGCCCACAGAGGGTAACCTGAAAGTTAACCCATGAATGTAAGAGCACTGTCCAAATGCTTCCTACACCTACCCACAAGCCTGGGTTTATGACCACTCTCCTGGGGACCTCATTTCAGTGCTTGACCACTCTCTCAGTTAAGAGCTCTTAACTAAAATCCAATCTAAACTTCCCCTAATGCAGCCTTAAGCTGTTTCCTCTCCGTGAGTAAACTGTAGACCAACTCTTTGTGAGTCCATCTCTTCAGCCAATTGTTCAGCTATCACACTATACACATGTCTAGCTGTAAGGTAGACAATTTGTCCATAAAGATATTGTTAGGGAAAGTATTGAACATTTTGCTAGAATAATGATTCAAAACCAACAAAACCCAGCCACATCTACTGCCTTCGCTTCATTAACTAGGTGGTAACCATGTCATAAAAGGATAGTTACACATTCATGACTTGCCCTCCATGAACCCATGTTGACTGGGATCAGTGGCTACATTGTTTCTGAAATGTTTTTCAATAGTTCCGAGAATAATCTTCTTCAGCATTTCACCAGGAACTGATGTGAGACTGACAGGTAGATAATTACCAGGGTTTTCTTTCCTGCCTTTCCCAAAAATTGGAGTAACATTTGCTGGCTTCTAGTCAAGGGGGCCCTCTCCAGATTCCCAAGGCTGTTGATAAATAACTGAGAGAGGTCTAGCAATAACATCAGCCAATTTATTCAGTACCATGCAATAAACTACATCAGGCCCCAAAGACCTGTGTGCATGTCACTGCAGCAGCAAATCATCTACACTTTGAAAGTCAACTGGGATCCTGCCACTTCCCTATCTGTGGTCCTCCAACCCAGGGTTCCAGGGACCACCATATGTATTGAAGACAGAGCAGAAAGACCATTACATGTCTCTGTTTTATCTTTGTCCTCATTTGTGAGCTGATCAATCTCACCAAGTGTTATCTGAAGTTCTCCTTTTGCTATTAACATACTTTAAAAAGCCTATAAGGTTATTTTGGGATGGTTTTTTGGGTTATCTTTTGCTTTTTAAGATTAACACAACAAGCTAACTGGCTTGTCCACATATGGTTCAGCCTACCCACTCTTTTCTCCTTTCAGCAAACAGAACAAACCACCTATAGGACAGACTGATCAGCCCTGTACTTGAAGGAAACAAAACTCACTGACATGTAAATCTGCTAGCACAGATCAATGAGGCACGTATTTTACTGCAAAACAATTCTATTAAGTTTCTGGCAAACCAGCTGCAAAATGCTGCAAAGCCACCTAATTATATTGGGATCATGGCCAGTTTCTCCATTCCTCTGTGTGCCTCAAAAGAAAAGAACACACCCTCAAAGTGGTGCATTCTTTTCAATTTTTTTTGTGCCCAACAGTAGAGTTTCATAGCACCAACTGTAAGCACACTTTGAGAGACCTCTGGGCACAACACAATAGACAAAAAATTACTTTAGACTACAACAAAAAAACCCATCCACAAATACATCCATTACTGCAGTCATAAAACTGAAAAGTGGAAACATTTCTTCCTCATCTGTGGACCATACTTCAGATGCTTTCAGAAAGGACTAATAGAAAGACTTTCACAAGAGGCTAAAGCTTCCGTAAGTACATCATTTCTACAGCTGGTACAAAACAATACTCCTTTCTCTGTAAAATACCCAGACACTGCTTCATACTCTGTAATCTTTACAGAATATGCACCTTTGTTCCAACTGTATGACCATTCACTAAAGTTTTTCACTTGTCTGGGTCCAACAATTGCCACTTTTTCTTCCCACTTTTGGTCTGATAACATGAGGCAAAATGTTACACAAGATCTCTTGCTAAGAAGCTGGAACATTCACTTGGCTTTATGCATTTACTACTCAATTTACTTTCAAAATTTAAGAGCAAGAAGCATCAATTTTTGTAAGAAGTACTTCTAAAAAATAAAGCTTTATTCACGGTGTGAAAAGTTCTCCATGTTATTTAAGCACAAACTACTATGGCTGTAACAAGTTGGCTGTTACCTGGGTCGAGTGCCTCGGCCACTCTCACATTTTGTTAGCACATAATTCATCCATTTTCTGGCAAAGCTGATATACTTGTCTCCAATTTTCTGCCTGAATTCTCCAGACATTAGGCGAACAACTTCTTTATGATACTGTGAGAAACTAAAGATTACTTTTCACATATTAATAAGAACAAGAATACTATTTTCAATATTCACTGAATTTTTTGCGAGCTAGTAACACTCTATAGTACAGTAACAGTTAGACCCCATTGTTTATAAAATTATTTTGTGCAAGCAATTATAAACTTATAGAAAACATAATTTAAAAGTATATGATACAAAATGTGTTACAGTGAGAGGCAGCACTTGAGCCATATTACATTCATGTGTGCGTACAGACACGCTGATGTTCAACAGGGTACAAATATTTTTTAAAAATCCTACATAAATGGTCAGTTCTGTCATCAGAAATTGAACTGCAAAGTAGTGTTTACTATTGGTTATACTGAACATTAGGGGATAAAGGAGTTTCATATGTATATTAAAAAAATTAGCAGAAATACAAGCTTTTTTAGAAGACTATCCTTAGAAGTATATTGGGGTATGATATAATCCTAAGAAAACTTACAAAGCTCACAGGAATCAAACAGTGAAAATGCACACACTAAAAGCATATGAAGACAACATTTCACCATCAGCACTTTAAGAAAGGCACCGAAAAGCTATAATCACTGCATCAAAGAACCACCCTAAACTTTGAAAGAATGGCTCATATTACACTATCATGCTATTCTAGGCAGAAAAACTGTGGGAAGCCAAGTTACACAATTACATGTAATATCAAAAATACTTTTGATTTCATCTAAAATGTTGCAAAGTAGCAGAGCCTAGAAGACTACACTTGCATTAATCAAATTATTAAAGCTTCTTAGAGTTATGAGCAATGCTAAGTGGAGTCTGAATTTAATAGATTTATCTGGTAACTTCCAATCATTTTCACATAACATTTCTGTGGCAACACTTGTTTTTAAGGTGTTCTGCTAGAGTTCTTTACATTTCCATTTATAGTCACCTTATTTGCACCAATGCAAGAACGGAAATTTCAATTGGTTCTTATCAAAAGTACAAAACAAATGTGTCATTACATGTTGGGTTTTTTCCTTACCTCAAACCCAAAATTATAACCCTGAATCATAGCTTCCCTGTAGTACTGCTGCAAAGTGGCAGATTCAGATTCATCAACTTCAGCATCGAACTCAGATGTGAACATGTGATCAACTCTATCAATGGCACTGCTTATCTTGTTGCATAGCTGTAATGCATCACTCTGAATAATAACAACAGAAAGGGATGGGGAGGGTTTCGAATTATTATTTGTATTCTTTAGTTGTCAAGACCAAGGCAAACATGAATCCAGCAACTGTATTCCCTTAAATGGAAATGTACTTTAAGGCCACCACAATTTTTTCAGTCTTGGAAAAAGAAACACCTCCCAGCAGTTGCACTAAGCAAGTCTTGTAATTAACTGAAGTATTATAATTTAGTCTGGTTTTGTGAGAGTAACTTTAAAAACAAAGACAGTAAGTGGGGCTGTGACCAGTACCAAACTAAAACACCCAATGAAAATCAGACAGACGAGCAGAGAAAATGAGTTTTACTATCTACAATGTGGTCAAACTTTTGGGTTTATTTTCACTCTCGTATGTGGACACAGCTTCTACTGAACTTAGAAAGAAATGTAGGGACAGGATATTGCAACTTCAACATCAGAGATGTTTGCTTGTCTGGGTCTTCAAAAAAACCAAGTAACCCAACAAGACAAAATCAAAGCAACACAAAAAAGAGATACACCCACCCACTTCACATCACAAAACAGTCATCTGCTCCAAATACGAGGAAAAAAAGTTATTTCTTGCAGATCACGGAATTTTGACAATTTATTTTTATGAAATCAAACACTTTTTTCCAATTCAATGGTGCTCTCATACAAATATATACATATTCTGTTGCTATTAATATTTCTATTGCATTTTGGACTTGTTTCCTATTTACCAAGTGCAAAAATGATTACACCAATAATTGCCTAAAAACACACTCACAAATCCTTTGCAACAACAGAATTAAAATTGTACTGAAAGTCAAGTCCATAGATAGAGGCTTCATAAATTACAACTAAAGAGTATATGGTTTTACTCATTAGTGAGCAAATATCACCAATTTTGTCTGAGATAATCTCAGAAACTGCTTACCTTTAGCTGCTGCAGAGCTTTGGCAATGATTGGCTGGCTGGATGTTTGTTCCTGGTGCAGAGAGATGAGCCCTTCAATAGACTGCTGGAAAGCTTTTCTCTGGCTCACAAGGTGGGCAGACTGAATGACTACAAGGAGGAGGTTATCAACCTAGGAATACAAGATACGACTAATTCTTATAAACAAAATCCTCTCTCCAAAAACATGCCCAGTATCAGCAAATTCCAACTGACTATTTTTTTCAGTTCTAAAATACATGAGATGTATTTCTTTAAAAAAAAAAAAAACCAACAAAAATGCAGGACACAATCTTCCTGAAGGCATTTTTACTTCCTAACCTCCATCGTTGGATTTTAAAAAATGAATAAACATGTTTACATTGTTTATATAACCAGACAACATATATAAACACATACACAAACAGTTTTTCTATCTACACTTACATTTACCAGATAGAATACCATTTGCAAATCAAATTCCATTTTTACTGTTTAATTTTCTGAATGAAATGCTAACTTTTATAGAAGTCCAATGAAATTCTAGGCACTTAAAAGGATATTTTTTATTGTTCAGTCTGAGCAACAGACAAACAAGAAGTTAATGTGTGGGCATATTAAAACATCAGTATGTACAGGAGTGACTTTTTCAGCTGCCTACAATTTAAGAGTCCTCTGAATGCCAGAGGCCAGACATTGGAAAGTGGCTCTCTTTGTGGGCAGTACAGCCCTTTTATGGTAGGGATGCAAGGAACTGCATGACATACTAGAAGGAAAATTCACTTAATATAAGGATATGAGGAAAGGAGGGGCAGGGAGTGCAGCTGGGTCAGTTAGTGGAGTGTCACAGAACTGCTGGCAGAGAACGTCCTGTTGGCTTGGGATGAAGGAAAGTATGACTGGAAAGATTTCTTCCTACAGAACTGCTGAACATCCAGTAGCTTCCATGGAAATTTAACTTTAAATGTCACAACTCACCCAAGACTGTGTGGAAAGCACACAAGTGTCACACATTCTTGGAGACTTGTGACTTAATAAAATACAGTTTCCAAGCCGTATCCACAGTTCTGATACTGAACACCCACCTAGCTATTGAAAGTATCTTTTTATTATAGGTCCAACCAGTAAAATGCACATTGTAGAGATTAATCCTTGCATGAAGAGAATCCATTTAGTTTCTATGAATCAATCCTATCCTAGAATTTAACTTTTCACTGCTTATAAAACGACAGATGCTTCACTCAAATTCCTATGGTTAAGCTGAAAGGACAAGCATCCAGAGAAGCACAGTAATCACAGAAACAGGGGAAACAAAACCCACCTGCATGGTGCGCAGTGTATCAAAAGTTTCTCCTTGTGGCACAACTTTGACTGGCTGGCCCTCCCATACACTCCAGCTGTCATCTAATTCATGATCTTTACCACTGTGTTTGGTCATCAGTAAATAGGCATCATAAGCCACCTCATCTGAATCCTTTGAGCAATCCTTTCCAGCAGCTGCATTGAGAAGCTGCAAAATCACAGATTTTTCTCCTGCAATACTATTTGGTACAAATACTTGTAAATTCTCCAGTCCAGGGATTTGTACCTGTTGAAAAAAGTAACAATATACTGAATGTCACTGTCTTCTACAGTACATAAAACAGATAAAATAGATGTGCCATCTCATTTAAGCAACAGGGAGAGTTTCCATCTTAAACTCTTGACAATATATAAAACTAAAACAATACATTCAACCATTTTTGCACTAAAACCCAAAATGCACTGCAACAAAATGTTGGTCCTGAAATCTTCTAGATCACCAGCTTCCAGTGATACCTTTCCTTCAATTGATCCTTCTACATATTCTTTCAAAGGAATTTTGTTACAAAAAAGTCTTATTTCATATATATATATATATATATATGGGTATATATGTATATGCATAAAATACATATGCACACGTATTTTAAAAAGTGCTTTTGAAGCACACATTTTAAAGACTGGGACATTAAAAGATGAAAAATACCTTCACAATCTCTAAGAACCCATGTAAGATTTCTCAATGGCTACAAAAAAGTAGACAAAACTACAACTTAAAAATGTATTAGCTATTCCGTTAACGTTCCGTAGCTGTTCCATAATGTTAATGTTAAAGAGAGTTTAAGTAAGTTCAATAAGAGTGTTCTCTTTATATAATATACAATTTACACTCCTTAAAAACTACTTCTGTAGTCTCTGTTACACTGGTAACACTTTAACCAAGTCATGCATCAGAATCAGACTGCAAAAAAAGTAAAGTAGTCGATACCTGTGATTTGACATGACATAATGTGAAATTTAATTCTCTCTTTTCCAAGTTTGATGTAATTGAGCTAAGACAAAACACTGGACTCAATATTTTTGCCATTAAGCAGCCACATTTTATAAATAAAACCATTAAAATATATAAGAAAAAAACTACATGGTTGTTACTGAAAGCTGAAGTAGTTTCCAAAAATCTAACGAGCATCTTAATGAAAAGGATGTTTAAAATTTTAACTCCCTACATGCTGATAGAGGGCCAAAACAGGAAGTGTTAATAACCAAAATGTGTGTCATTTTGAGTGGTGAAAAAGTTGAAAGTTAATATATAGAGGGATCAATCTTGATATCCAAGTAACATATCCAGGTTATTTAACCTAAATGCTTATGCTGATTTTTAAACTCAAGTTTCTATTTTCTCTTCAGAACACATGCATAAAAACAATGATAAATGCCTTTAACTAAAAGGTCTACCAAATGTAATACTGCATCTTAAAGCAGCCAACCAAGAGTGGATGCTTGGATAAAAATAATTTTATAAAAGGAAACAGACACCAATTTCCCTGACTATTCTCCCTTTCTCTAACAATTTGCACAGGCTAGAGTCCTGCTGAGACAGATATTTCATCCATGTATTTAACAACCCTTCATAAATTACTTCTGTCCTATGAACTTGTTGTATGCCCTTGAAATAATTTCTACTTTTAGCAATAATTTATATAAATCTGAAAAGAATTTTGTTACTCAAAGGTTAATATATTATTTCCCAGTTGGGAATTATAAATATATACAAAGTATGGAGTGGCAAAAGAGAACAGCAAACACAAATAAATTTTATCTGTTGAAGCAGTTCATTTACTTAGATTCAAACTACAATAAAGACTTGTTGAACTAGGAATTTTTAAGGAATAAAGTGCAAAACCATAAATGGAATACTGGATACCAAGAGTTTAACCTACTTTTGTTGTATAACAGTTTTCTAGCAACAGTTCTTCTGTTGCATTTCTCACATCCTTAGTATTCTCAAGAAAACTTGCTAGAGCAGACCTCCACTCTAATACTGTTGCTTTATAAAAGCACAGAAACCACAGGCCCACAGTCTAAGATTATCTACTTAAGCATGT
The DNA here is from genome assembly GCF_036169615.1 of Heliangelus exortis. NCBI lineage: Eukaryota > Metazoa > Chordata > Aves > Apodiformes > Trochilidae > Heliangelus > Heliangelus exortis. The sequence goes on from NC_092424.1 coordinate 47,504,328, forward strand.
CCATTTACTGATGCATCTGTTTACCTCAAAGGATTTATTTTTTATAACACCCCCTAACAGTTACTAGTCCCCTCTCACAAATTATTAAGTACTAGTGAAGCAAAAAGGCTTTTCCTCTGTCACAAAGACAATCTTAAGGAAAAAAAGGGAATAGACACTGGCTTCCCAAAACACAGAATAGCATTCTCACTCACATAAACACACAGGTACCAAAAATAATCTGACTACCACAATTCAATAGTAAATACATGACATTTAAAATGTTGAAATAAAGATGACGCATTAAAAAACTGAAATTTCACCAATGAACATCCTTTTGCATTTTGCTTAACTTCCTCACACTACTTTCATGCCTCTAAACTGCATTTACCTTCACATACTCTTTTGTTTTCAGAGCATTCAGAAGATCTCGCACAGGGGCTGACAATGCAAATTCTGCTGCTATTTCAAGGTCCTACAAGTAATGACAAAACAAAAGAATATACTTTCAGACTAGATTTCTCCAAAGCATTAAATAAGATGAGACTCTATTGTTAACCTACCTTTCTCAGCATTTTAGCAAAACCAAGAGCTTTGGAGGCCCTTTCTCTAGCTTCATGAAACAGCTCTTTGAGTGCTCGGCTGGTCTCTATAACAGACCTCCTGAAACATTGTAAGAATGAAATGACAATGTTTTAGCAAATCATATTGCAATTATATAGTTATTAGAAAATAATTCTTTACATGTATGTTCAGCAGAAAGAGTACAGAGAAGATAAATCTTTACAAGCAGATGACTGAAACAAATTGAACTTGTGCGCACACATTTTTGATAAATATATAAAAACCAAGTTTAGAGAGCATTACATAAACATGTTAGTAGGCTTCAAAAGAGCAAAATGCTGGCTTGTTACTAATGCAAACAGAAGAATCAGCAATAAGGTCTACAGAGTCTTGCATTTACCAAGTTTTGATTCTAAGAAACAGAATGCAGTATGCAGCTGTCAGAAGTATAGAAACATGAATTAGTGTGTTTATTATTATTAAGCCAAAGGGCTTAATACCTGATTTCATCTGATGCAGTACTGTCATCGGCACTTGCCCAAAATTCATCACAACTCTCTTGTAGTCCAGAATCTAAAAATATTCCCGTAGATTTCAGCAGCATTCCTGCAATATCACTGTAGCAACAGAAACGGTGGAACTTCAGAGTCTTTTTCAGTAGCACGGCACCTTAAACTTCTTCCTACTCTGTCCAACACAAGAGAGCTGTGTTGCCAAGTCTGCCTGAATAAACAAGCAGCATCTTGGGGACCCTCAGTTACTCCATGTGCACAGGGCCAGCAGAAAAGGGGACTTTCTATACAAGCAGTCATTCCTGCTACAGCTACAGTAAGAGCAATCTGCATTTACAGCAGCCTACAGCTACTGTCATTGCAATAATCCATAAATTCACAGATTTTCAGCTACTTACTGAGTCCTCAGGAAATGCCCATCTGGAAGCTCTGAACAAGTGCCTTGAATATGTATCGGTTACAAATCAACAACATAAGAAGAATAATTAAATAAAACCTACCAGAATAGTTTACCAGCTTGAGCTTCACCTCCTCTTATATAAGGAGTTATTTCTTTGGTGAAATTCCATTCTTCCTCCAACAGATTTTTTAAACTATGAGATGCTTGAGGTAACTGCTGTAGCATTTGGATCCAGCTTCGCATATAATCAAAGTAAACCTGTAAATGGGAAGAGATAATTCAAACAGAAATTGTTACACAGGTGTAACTAAGGACTATAACTTCTTAAATCAACAATATCAATAGTATATGATTTGTAGGAAATACTTTTACGATTTCTGTTTGCTATGACTGAAAATGAGCTCCATGTTTCTATATAAAAGGTGCGATTTATGGCTTGGGAAGTATAAAGTGCTACTTAAGTATTGTATTTGCCTCCATGACACTCTCCTGAAAATACTGACAGTATCACCACCTTGCTTGCTGTTATTCACTATTGTATCAGTGAATACACACAGCCACCAGAAATTTTAAAGATGAACTACAGAAACACTGTTTCTAAAGATGGACAACTATTAACTGGACTACTCCAAAACATTTTATCTGAACATACCCTCTGGGATATGAATAAGTGCAGTCATTCTACATTATACCTTGTGCTCCTTTATATGAAGTCTTATCCCTCACCTTTATTTACTTAATATTTTAAACCAACATAAAAATCAAAAATAAGTAAAATTCTTCTTCAAGTATCTGCCTTTAAGGATCATCCTGAATGCAAAAAAATCTGCTAGAGATTGTTTCAGTTCAATAATCCTTAATATCAAGCACTACTCAGAAGTAGTTAACTCATTTCCTATTGGAAATAGGAATAGCCCAATCTTCTAACAATCTTGACCACTTCTAAATCTTTCTTCCATGCTGCTGGTGCTACAGTAACCTGAAATCCTGGATACACACAAAGTGATTCTTTGACATCTGATACATTTATTCCTACTTACATAGTTTTGTTACCATCCCTTTCAAGACTTAAAAAAATCAAAATCTTTATACAGCTAAACTGCTGACAAAGTTCAAGCCCTTGCCTCACAGCACAAGAACATCTCCTTAGAAAACAGATAAGGAATTTCAAAACGGATAAAGTGAACCACTTTTCTTTCACCTAGTTTGGTCATTTTTGCTGGAAGTTTAAAATTTCAGATGGGAGTTGTAGGCAGGCATGCAACACAAGAAATTTCAGGCAAAAAAAGTACTTTTGCCATTGCTGGCAATGAAGAGCATGTAATAGGAAAATCCACGTGTACTCAAAGATAGATAGTACCAACAGCTTTGCCAACAAAACACTAGTGATGAGGTACTGATGGCTATTTTGGGTGGTTTGTTTTTTTGCTTTTTTTATTCCCAGAATAGTGAAGACAAAGCTCAAACAACTCTCAAAAGAATAAAAAATAGCCACATCCAAGGGAACAGTAACAAACAGTAACAAACTAAGTTTACTGAAGAATATTTCATGTAATATATTTCAGAGGTCAAGCGTTTATCTTGAAACACTTGTTTGTGTTTAACTTACTACAATAATGAGTACACTACAAATACAATATTATTAATGGATCAGGGACAATGATATTAAGATGTGATTTTAGTTAAATAATAATTGTATTTGGTTTTTTACTCTATACTAAAAGGTTGTTAGAAGTTTAGTTTAAATGTATGGAATTTATATTTCTATTTATGAGCTGTTTTATTGTAAATACAGGTAATTTCAAGTACACAGCCCAGTAAAAACAACAACAAAAAAAAATCAGTATTGCTGAACTACCAATAGCCTCTGTGTTACCTTTACAAGTCCATTAAAACAATAAAATTACATTAAAGTTACAAAGTAACAAAAAAAAAAAAATCAGCAAGACCTATTAGCAAGACCAACAGGGACAACAGATTTCTATTAGCAGTATTCAGATTAACACAACTTAATAGAATTCCAAATATTTTCTCCTTTTTGAAGCTTACCATTAACATTTTATGCAGGTCCTCTTCAAAAGCATCAATGTTGCAATCAATGTTTTGTAACTCCTCTAATACCTCCCGTAACATAAACTGGTAATACTGCTTCATTAACAGGCCACCCTTCAGAACCTCTTTACACTCTCTCACTAGCTGCAAGAGAAAAACCCAAAACCTGCCATCAGTCAAGGCATTACTCTTAAATTCTCCCTGGGAAGTGAAAGTTTAATTTGTCAGTCCAGTTTGTCCAGATATGCTAGTTTATCACTACATAATTTCTACAGCTTTCAGAAATTAATACAGGCAATCTATATGTCTGCAGGAAAGATGTGACTGCTTTTCCAGGATTATTTAACTGACACCTAACTGTAAATGGACATGGAGGCAGATGTTTCTGATTTCAATCCCTGCACAGAGACACAGTAAGCCATTACGAGGTAGTCAAAAAGTTTTAGAGGTGGGCAAGAGGGCTCATGATCAAAATACTGGTTGATTTATAAATGGAAACAAGTCAGGAATAACATGCAATTGTTTGCATGTTTGTGTTTGGCAAGATGCTTTGAGATCTGTGAGAAATGCTTTACAATATGAAATTAATTTTAATATATTGGAAGGTGTCCACAACTCTGAAAGAGTTGTGCTCTCTGGCACCCCTCCCTGAAAGCTCACAGCTTTTATTTAATTAAGAAGTGTGCACAACTGTAGACACAGGAGCACACAAAAAACAAGAACTGTATTAAATCTGCGCTAATAAATTCCTTTCTTTCGAAGTCCTTCCAATGGAAAGGAAGCATAGAGGGTGGGAACTAAGGCAGGTACCCCAGGGAGGATTACAGAGAGGCTGTCCAAGAAGCAGGTTAGGAGAGCCGAATCCCAGTTAGAATTCAATCTCACCAGGGATGTAAACTACAGCAAGAAAAGCTTCTATATGTATGCTGGGAATAAAGGAAATGCAGGAAAATGCAGGCTGTTCCTAAAGGGAACAGGAGACACAGGGTATTGAGAACACTGAGGTTCTCAATGACTTCTTTGCACCAGTCTTCTCTGGCAAGTGCTCCAGCCTCATTGCAAGGGCCACTGCTGGTGAACCTTTGTGACCTAATGGGGTCCACTCACAGGTGCTGAGGGAGCTGGTGGATGCAGTTGCTAAAACTCTATTCTATTTAAGTGATCATGCCAGTGTGGTGAGGTTCCCACTGACTGAAAAAAGAACATAGTCCTTATTTTTAAAAAGGGGAAAAAAGAAGACCCAGTGAACTACAGGCCAGTCAGTCTCACTTCTGTGCCCAGAAAGATCATGGAACAGATCCTCCTTGAAATTCTGCAGGAGGACATGAAAATAAGGATTCCCAGTCACCAAGTGATTGGTGACAGCCAATAGGGCTTCACTAGGGGTAAACCAGGCCTGACTAATATGGTGGCCTTCTACAACAAAGCTACAGAGATGGTGGATAGTGGCAGAGCAATTGATGTCATCTGCCTGGATTTGTGCAAGGCATTTGACACTGTCCCACATGACATCCTGGTCTCCAACCTAAAAAGACATGGATTTGACAGATGGACCCCTCAGAGGATAAGTAATTGGTTGGATGGCCACAACCAGAGAGCTGTGGTCAATGGGTCAGTGTCCAAATGGAGGCAAGTGATGAGTGTTGTTCCTCAGGGGTCAGTATTGGGACCAGTGCTGTTTAGCATATTTGCTGCAGACATGGACAGGGGGATAGAGTGTATCCTCAGAAGGTTTGTTGACAATACCAAGCTGTGTGGTGTGGTTTACACCTTAGAGGGAAAGCAGGCCATTCAGAGGGACCATGATAGGCTGGTGGACTTCAAAGGACTTGGAGGTGGCAGTAGATGAGAAACTTGACCTAAGACACCACTGTGTGCTTACAGCCCCAAAGGCCAATGGCATCCTGGGCTGCATCAAAGGAAGTCTGGCAGCAGGGCAAGGGAGGTGACTCTAGCCCTCTCCTCTGCTCTTGTGAGACCCAACCTGGAGTACTGTGTACAGCTTGGGAACTCCCAGCACAGGAAATATAAAGACCTGCTGGAGAGAGTTCTGGGAAGGGTCACAAAGATGATCATAGGGCTGGAGCACCTCTGCTATGAAGACAGGTTGAGAGAGCTGAGGTTGTTCAGCCTGGAGAAGACTGCAGGGAGACCTTATGGCAGCTTTCCAGTGTATGAAGGGGGCCTACAGTGTAGAGAGAACCACAAGTCCTCAGGTGTCGCCGATAATGAACTGGGAGCTTAGGCCCAGCTGTGCCCAATAATTAGGGCCTGCCCCAGCCGGAAATGGGCGGGGCTGAAGGGCAAAATAAAAGGCATGCTCCCAGAAGCAGAAGAAGACAAGAGATGAAGACGCCTGAGGAGAGGGACGGCAAGAGAGCTCCGGAGAAGAGCCGCGTTCCCCGAAGAGAAAGGCTCGCCGCAACACTACAGGACCCCAGAAAAGCTGGGGTGGGGCTTTTCACCAGAGAGGATAGTGGCAGGACAAGGGGTAATGATTTTAAACTGAAAGAGGGCAGATTTAGGTTAGATATTAGGAAAACATTCTTCAGCATGAGGGTATCAAGACACTGGAATAAGCTGCCTACAGGGGTTGTTGATGCTCCATCCCTGGAAGTGACAGGGTTAGTGTTGGATGAAGGTAGGATGAATCCTTGTTCAACCTTGTCTAGTGGCAGGTGTCCTTGCCATGCAGGAGGTATGGATCTTGACGATCTTTAAGGTCCCTTCCACCTCTAACCATTCTATGATTCACTGCCAAGCATGTATTTTAACAAAATTATTATCAGTCTCCAGGTCTGACAATGCCTGACCTTTGCTGGGCAACAACTTCATGAAGTCAAGAGTCTGAGAGGAAGAAAGGATTTAATTTGGAGGGTCAGAGGGAATGGAATTGTTCATTGGTTACCTGCTTTATAAAATCTTCTACAATAGCTCTCCTGGCAAAATAATAAGTCAATATAATGGATTCAACGTATAAGAAACTAAAGCAAAAACCAAACCATAATGCTGTTACTATTATTACAAGAGTCTTTTACAGGCTAGAATCTTTTACGCTGTGCTTCCCTGCAGGGAAAGCAAGGTTATTATCCTCAACTCTGTAGTGTAAAACATACTAATTTAGGTGAAAAAGGAAGGAAAAACCATGATTCTTATAATGTGGAAATTCAATAATTACACATTTATATCCCTAACGTGTCATAAAAATCAATGTGCATTCTCACTCCACTCAATCACATTCCATGTACTCCGTGTTAACCTACTGAGATTTTTTTTCCCCTGGACCCACAAAGAAAAAAGTAACTTGCTCAAAGAATTTAAAATTGGTGTTTAACTACCCATAATTCACAGATACAGATCAGACATGGCAATATCACTTATCCATAAAACACTACTCTATAGCGTGGCATATCATAAGAGATACAAGCAAAGTTCACTTCCAAAACTTGCAGAATAATATTTGTCTATCCCAACATAAGATACTCTCAAAAATTCATTAAAAATAGATTTTTGTTTGTTTGTTTTAATAATACTGCCATAGATGGATGTTTAGAGCTATTGAATAATGGAATTACAGGATTTACGAAGAACCCTGTAGGGCTAATTTTAAGGGTCAACTTTTGGAAATGAAATTCACAGGGCAGCAGGCAAAAAAAAGGATCTATAATAAACACACTAAACGATGTGCAGCTTAAACTGAAAATGTTATCACTCTTGCTGTATTGTTTGACCCAAAAATTCCAGGAGGTGCTACCTGCTGTTAAGTCAATCTAAACAGAGTGCTGATAGTCAGATACAGCTGTCTTCATCCAAACACACATCCTTTAGCTGCCTTCTTTAAATAATTAAAACATGTTCAAATATGACCTGGTTAACAGGTGTGTGAATTGGCAATTAAGAAATCAGCACCTGCATCACCATACAATATGCTACTGTGCTTGTAATTATATAGACTTTAAAGAGTGCTGATGAAGAATAAATTACCTATTTGTATATTGCATTTGTCTAGTACAGGATCTTATAATCTGGAACCTAAAAACCAGCAGTATTGACCTAACTTCTTCAGTGATTTTTTTTAAGGAAGAAGCTTTTATGAAATTACAGTATCATCTACTGCCTTTTTTAAGATGCAAACTGGTACAAAAGATTCAGAAAGATCTGATAATTATTTTGCAGAAGATCATGATGCTGTAAGACATTAAATGCAGCTTATAACAGACAAGCAGTGTCTGATTTAATCATCTAACAGACATACTCCATGTGCCCATAGATACACACACCCCTCCCACTTCTCAGCACAAATGCAGAACTTGAGAACCACCTTTAACTATTCAGGAACTACACTGCCACCACATAATAGCAAATTGCTATTAAAAGTCAACAGCTCTCAATCACACAGGATCACACTAGCTATTGCCAAAACTGACACAAGGATGAGCTAGCTGAAAAAGGGGGAGTTAGTGAGAAAGGATGGGAGAAAGAGCACACCATAGGAAGCATATAATCTATGCAGGTTTTCTTTTTGTGTGCATGCTTTTTCTTGCAAAGCAGATTTTTGTTTTGAAAAACAGACTTGACTTGCCAGGAATCAAAAAGCTTCACCTCACTTTGGAAGAGCATCAGAACTAGAATGCCTGATATCCCTCAAAACATACTGCTACACATTTGAAATAATATCAAAAAGCAGCAGACACTCCCAGTGCCCCCAAACACCCACTAGGTCAGTCACTACAGAAATCAAGCTGCTCTCTGCTACACGCATAAGAAGAACAATTCAAGGCACTGGGTTTTTTAACAGAGAGAAGAGAAGAAAATATGCAAAGGGAACCTAATCACAGTTTTCCAACACCTAGAGGGTAATTACAGAGAAAATGGGGCACTCCTTTCACAAGGATGCATGGCAACCAGACAAGGGAAACCAGCACAAGTTGATTCAGGTAAATTCTGTCTGGATACAAGAAAAAAATGCTTCACTGAGCAAAAAATAAACTCTCGAACACACTGGCTGGAGAAGCAGCGGAATCTTTCTCTCACTGAAATTATTCATGGTCTGGACTAACTGGGCCCTGGATAAGCTAATACAGCTTTCAGAAGGTTGAACCAGAGATCTCCAAGCCATATTTATCCAACCCATACTCTAATATTTGGTGAACTTGAAGAACCTCGAGACTCTCTTTTGAACTTGGCCGAGATTTTAGGAACTAAAATTCTTCAGGAAAGAAACAGATCTGTTTATGAAACATCTTCCATAATTCCTTTGCCTGTCCTGAGTGGGACAGCAAGCATTTTCCGAGTTGAATTTTTTCAGTGTCACTAGCAAGGCAGTATATACCATCAAAACAGTCTGTAGAAAACCATTGTTTTCCAGGAAGAAAGTGTCCACAAGGAGAATACAAAAATGTAAAGGGAGGGGGAATAGTCTCAAGCTCTGGGAAAAAAGGATATATTGTGCTTTACAATATAGTATGTTATACGGTATTTTACTGTAACTATGAATCTTAAGATTGAAATTGTAGGTATTGTGCTTTTGGATATAAGGGCACTCAAAATCCTAGTGTACCGAGGAAAGAAAAGGGGGGGAACGGAGTTGGGGAAGGGAGCAGAGGAGGGAGAGAATAAAGGAAAAGGAGATAAGGGCGTAGGTAGGGAATAGAGAGGGATGGGATTTATTATTAATAACTAAAGTAATTTAGTAATTGATTTTTGAGCAGAAGGTAACTGTAATGTGAAATCATAATGAGCCCAAGCACATTTAAATGCTTACCCTTGAAGACCACTTGATAAAACCCTGATCTGATTATGCTTTGTGGGGAGTGGGGAGATCATATCCTGGATTAGACTTTGAAAAATTACATTGATCTAAACATCCTTCATTGTATCAGATAACTACCAGAAAAGAAATCTTCATACAACATTTTCAGTCACTGACAGGACTGACAATCTTGGGTCACCACCCACAGAAAATATCAGATATTTATATAAAACGACATGCTGGTAAAGAAGATAACCTTTTTTTCATTTTGGTTTTGTTCATACTCAACTTCTACTATGTGTCTACCACATGTTGGCAAAAGTCTTACATTTGCAAAGAAAATGATCAAATCAAAGAAAAAATATACAGATCCTTAAAACTGGCTATGTTGCCTAAGAAACCCAAATGTAAGAATATATGCAGGATAAAGCTAATTAGCTTGTAATGCAAATACAACAAATACTGTTTACTTTTGCTGGCTGATAACCCTTTAGTCACCAGTTTTGATTCCTGGAAGTATGCATCAGATGTATATCTGACCAGTTGTTTCCTATTCAAAAAGCAAATCTCCATATGAAATACAAGGCTACTTATAAAAGTTATTACATAATTATATATATTTCCATTTCCTTAATTAATCCTCCTTAAACCAACAAAAGTATCCTAATGAAATGACAACATAATTTCAAATAGGAAATATAAAAAGCCAACAGTTGAAACAAACCTGTTTAATACTCAAAAGAGATGGTTCCCCAGCAGGTCTTTGTTCCAACCTTAGCTTGAGACATTCATGGATAACGTTGAGCAGGACTCGGCAGAGGACCAAGAATGCAGGTTCAAAAGATGGTAAATCCATGGATTTCAGCTCCTCCCATGATACAGTGCTGCATTTTTGCTCACAACAAGGCGGAGAATTTAATAACTGTACGTAATCTGAACACAACATAGGATCTGGAAATTCTAAAAACTGTAACAAGAAATAGGTATTATGAAAAGGATCCTTATATTCTTTAGGATTTAGCATTTGTTTAAAGCAGCATGCACAAAATTCTATTTTTAAAAGGTAAGATTCTGACTAGGAAAGCTAAGATTTAAATGACAAATCAACTGCAGAAGTTTCAATTTACATATATATATATATATATATTTTTTTTTTAAGCATAACTTTTATTTCTTTTTTTAATTTGAGGATCACCAGATTGAGGAAAAGAATTATGGACACTTGAGAATTAACAAAACAATCTCTTACTTTATTTTTCTCTTTTAAAATTATGAAACCATTAATTAAAGCTGGAGATCACCTACACAGGATCACTACACAGGAATTATGTTATTTAATTTTCCAGCATCAAGGGTAACAGCACATGACATCAGAGCTTACTATTAAGACACCTAAACTTCTATTGTTCAATTTGACTAATATTAGTCTTCAACAGGCCCAATCTGAAATGTTTCAAGTGACTGTCAAACACTACTTTTAAAAACCCCAAGAAACCAAAGTCCAAGTCATTTATTGAGATCACACATAAAATCCATACTCAAAAGTGCAGCTAGGTGAAGAAAACACAAACAGGGTACACTGGCTTAAATACTGCTCTACTAAAGTTAACACCTCTGATTTTATCAACTAAAATAAGAAGTATTAGCCATTTTCTTTAAGAAACAAACCATAGATCTCCTAGATGAACACTCTGTAGTGCCTAGAATCTTAAGTATCAGAGCCTATGAGGAATGAGCCTTTAAAAACCAGCTATGTGTATGAACATTTACATATATTTAGGATGAAAGGAGCATTAAAATGCATGCAGGGGAAGAATCCAGCAAGCACATTTTAGATGAGAGATGGTGTTTAAGTAAAAATAGAAAAGAAAGTATGTCCAGAGATTTTAAAGTGTATGTACACACATAAACAGAGTCAAGATATAAAAATAGCAAAACTAACAAAGATTAAAAATACTAACAGATCTGGTTACATACAAATATCAAACTGAACTGCACTGGAAAAACCCCAAGACATTACATTCAAAGTAATGACAGATGCAAAGACCAAGCAATTCAAAACCATGTCTTCTGCAGACAGTACCACACTTATTGTGTGTACACTGTATTTTCTTTTTTTCTTTGGACAGTACTCTTTTCATTTTGCAGCAGAAAATAAGACTACAATTTTATAACATTCACCTTCAGTCAAAAACTTCATTCTTAAAAGGACAATATTCCAAAGAAAACATATTTACTGAAAATGAACAATCAAAGTCACAAGTTTAGAGAAGGAGGAAGAGTAATCCTACCTCTTAAACAAATACAGCACTAAATTGCCAGTTTAATTCTGTGAAGCTGCAAAGACTACTGTTTGTTTTACACTTATGAAGTAAAAATATGTGAGCTATTTAGCATTTTCAAAAATATATTCAAAGTAGCTCTCAATAATCCCAAATTATGTGGGGTTTTTTGTTTGTTTTTTTTTAAATAACTGTTTCTATCTATGTATTAATCTGAACTTTCTGTTCAAGTACATATAGTTTGGGGGTACTTTTTTTTTTACTGTAAGAGATAGCTGAAAGTTTTACTGAGGCACATGACTTGAGAAAAACACAAAGATACTCCTATTGAATACTTCCTAGAATGCAGGTTGAAAACAATTAAAGAACAAAAATTCAACTAATAGCTTCACTGCTTACGGTAACTTTTTAAATATAAATTTCTTCATCCTAAAAAAGTAACTTGCAAGGGAGATAAACAATACTTGTTCCTTTTGCAAATGTGATGGTCACATTAAAAGATCAGCAACATGTCAAAGATCACATGTGGTATCCATATTAGATGGCTAAGATATTCCTTCACCCAGACTCCATGCTTTGCCATTCCTCCCTCCCTGTGCTACTTTATCAAGGACAAATAATCCTTACTACTAGCTCTTCCTGGTGTAAATATGCCTACAAGTTAGTGAACAGCTTCTATTATGAAACTATATTCTGCCTTGAAAGAATTAGTGACCATGACTTACCATACCAAACTTCAGCTACTGTACTTTTTTTAGTGCTTATTTCTTCATTTTGCTTTTATTACAAATATCCTTAATTAAGAACTTTAAAAAAAAATAAACTAAGAGCCAGATGAAGAATGCAACATGCTAACATGATTTGCTTTCATACATTTCAAGATCAAGAGCATCCATTCATTTATCCAATCTGGCCTCAATTAAAACATGCCTCTGTAGTACTTCATTAATTTTGATGAGAAAAAAACTGAAACAATGGTGATGTTTCCATAAAGGATGTCTAGAAGAGAGATATCAAGTCTTGAAGACAAGAAAAGGAAAATGGCCACTTCCATAGCTAGTTTTTCTCATGATTCCACTTCTGTGCCTAATTATCCACTGTAATTTTTCTGACTTACAGTTTTAGACAGCTTTTCAGATATTAGCAAACGTAATAAGCAAATGTTACCATAAAAGATGTCATTTCAATTACAAACAAGAAGAGAAAACTAGCTTGTGCTTCACACAAACTCTAATTCAGATCAACTGACAAATTCATTTCAGTGGAAGTAGAACTGGGATCCTAACCATAACAAACATAAGCTACCTTTCAAAAATCAACACAGCAACCGAAACTTTTGTAAGATCCCAATTTCACCAGTTTCAGCAAGAAACAACACAGCAAGGGAAGTACTCCTGTTATTTGGTTAGACTGGGAACAACCTACCTCCAGCTGGTGATCACTCCTTACCAACGCCATGCGGGCCCTCTGTAATGAACCATGCATTAGTTTGTGCAGTCTCAAAATTAGCTTCCTCAACCCCATTTGTTTCAGTGCTTTATCTACAAATGGCCTGTAAATAGAGGTCAAACAGTGTTGGCTGCAGCTTGTCTCAGCACTGCATTCTGGAATAACCCAAGAGGCAGAGTCATCCTCAGATTCAAGCCTATCAAGCCCTCTTGAAAAATGGTCCTGAAAGTCAAAATTTGGCTTGTTAGTAAAACTGTTCTTGATGGCTTGTCTAAGCTCCTCAACATTCTCCTCAGAGATTTGTTCTTCACCATCACTCTCCTCTGTGCATGTTCCTGAGGATTCCTTAACTTCTGTATCCCTATCAACTTCTTCATCCCCTGGATCATTGCCCTTAGATGGTAGAGGAGAAGGAATTTCAAACACTGGCCAGCCAATGTCAGAAAGATTTTTGATGCCCAATACAGTACCCATAATCCTTAGTTTTTGATTTAAGTCTTTTGTAATGTTTAACCATAGACAGAGTGCCTGCACTCTGTCTTGGAAGTCCTTTGCAGCATATTTTTCATAGTCCTTTTGAAGAGCCTGCAGAGATGGATAAAGTGCTTCTATATACTCTAGCAGCTCCATTATTCGCTTTACTTGCTCAAATGAGACACGCTGGCGATGGAGGTGCTCATGATAACTTGAGTAACCCAAAGCACTAGATCCGTGTGTTGCTTTGCAAACTCTTTCTCCTGAAGTACCATTGAGACTGGCTCCGTTTTTAACACAGGAGAAGTTTCCATAGTTCACTTTGAAGGTAAGGATTTCATTGATGATATCAGGGATAGCCTGACGGGCTGCATAGAGATAGAGGTCTTGGTCATTAATGCTCCGGCCAGCGTGCCAAGCTTGCAGCTCCAGCCAGATCAGTTCATTGGATCGGTTCAGCCAGACAGAAGAGGTGTTTTCCTGTCCTCTTTGCTCTCTGTCCTTTTTCTTTGAGACTGAGGTAAGTTTTAACAAAAGCCGCAGGGTTTCAAAGAATTTTAAGCGGTCCGCTGGGCAATCGCTCCTAGAAGTCTGGCGTGCAGTTCTGGGTATTGGCATGGGCACAGAAACTGGAAGCTTAGCATTGCTACAGCCAAGGCTGAGGTAAGGCTTATTGAGATCAACATCCGGAATTGGTTTTTTTGGCAGAGATCCACCAACTGAGTCTAACATGAACGAGCACTGCACATTCTTCTTGTGATCTCGTTCTGTTGTCCTTAAGGTGTCTCGGATCTTTTTCCCCTGCTTATAGCTGTGCTCCTCCACGTTCTCAATGGTTTTTCCATTGTCCTTATGCACAGACTGAGTTGGCACACTCATCTTTTCTGTAAGAAAAGAAGAAAAAATGTGACTGTAGCAACAAAATGTGACTGTAGCTGTAGTCCAGCTCCCGATCACATTTCTTCGAGCATAAAACATTGTTTTATACCAATAAAATAAAATAGCCATGCGTAGAAGTAAAATGTAGTCTTGTAAATTACCATCAATACAGCAAAATTAATAGCACCAAAGGAAATATTTTTCTCCTCTTACATTACTTCTTTTGTAAAAATGACCTCTGAGAATTCTTATTATGAGTATGCCATCTGCTGAGAACAGTGTATGATCAAAAGGAAAGGAATGGTTTCCAAGTTAATTTTCCATACATTTGTTACACAACCTTACAAAAAAACCCCTCAAAACGCATCAGAGCATTATTAAGGTAACCAAATTGAACAGATTTAAAGGGATTCACACTGCACATGCAATTTCATAAAAACTGGAGCATGTAAGGATTGTGAAATTCAGCTTGGATGATTCAATCCAGGCTCTTGTTGGGGTACTGATCATGGTTCTGGGAATCCCTCTATAATCTTAATACACTGCTTCCCCAATCTACCAACACATAAACACTTGCTTCCTCCCCCTTACCACAACATAATAGCAGGCCTTTCCTGCCTATTTGTGCAATCTCTCAGGTTTTTTCCTCAGGAGCAGCAGACCTTACCACTCTTCTGCAGCACTAACACAAGCAACACAAACTCAGCTTTGCAGATCAGGACAGGAGAAACTACTTGGTTTTAAAACAGTGCTTCTCTCTCAAGCACTCAATGGCAGGCTGGAGGGAAGCACCTGTATGCAGACTAGCTGTAGTCCAAGGATCAGCAGCTGAAATAAAAGCTACATGTCACAGGACCCCTGCTTATTCAAGAGCAGAAAAGACTTTCAGACCAATGGCTGAATACTTTGTCTTATTTTCATTGTTCTTTGTGAGTCTAAGGATTATCTCCTGCACATGGCTCATTCTGAACTCCAGAAGCAGTAATTTCCTTAGAGACTCTGCTACCATGCTCCTCACTATAACATCTATACATACTAACAAGTTTATGTGCATAAAAGGCCTGCTTAGTGGAAGAATAATACTCTCCTTTTACTACACCTCAGTATCTGGCTCCATCTTCTGTGTAACTCCTCCATCTATAATGAAGGGTTACTACTACAACTTTATTGACTTTTTAAAAAAAAAAACAAACCAAAACACCACACCTACCTTTTAAAGTGGAGCGGCTAACAGGTCTCCCAATGTTATTTTTCTGATGCTTTGTTGACATACGCTTCATCTGGCGGGGTGTACTAGGAGGAGAAGTTCCATAGAAGGTGTCAGCACTTGCTTCATCTGATAACTCCTCAGGGTCAGATTCAGAGATCTTGCAAGTAGCATCTTCTGATTTACACTCTGTCCTGTAAAGAACAAATTAAATCATGCTGTTAAAGAATTCTTTACTGCAATATCTGTGCTGAAAGTTAATACATTGATAAGTCCTGGCCACAATACCACTATCTAGATCTCCTGTAGCAACAAAACTATTCTAAGACCATGAACAATTGAATTTCCATTGCTTCACCAATAAAACATGATCTGAATCCTTCAAAAGACAAAGGCCCCACAAAATAATGACCCTCATCTGGTCAGTTCAGGCTTCAGGGGAATGTAGATTGCAGCAGCAGTGTGCTTTAACCTCTTTAACTGTATCTTTGTACCTATCTGATGCTTATGTACCCAGGGCAAATACAGAGAAAAAGGGAGGAAGGAGGAGAGTACTCCAAGCCAAAACCCAAGCCTTAACTGACTGAATTCCACACATAGGCTGGATCTCAAAATGTCCCAAGACCTCTGCCTTCTCCTGGAATATGGGACCCATTACCCCAGTGCACAGTCCCCTCATCACCACTACTCCCCACTGGTGCCATATATGGAACTCTCTTGCTTTAACATACATCTGTGCAGAGAGAAAAAAAAATGTAGTTTGTTTCCATCCCCATATATATTTTAATTCTGAAACAGATGTGCAAATAGTACCATCTTGACTATAGTAACAGACATGGCAGCAAAGAAACACCTGACCGAAAACAGACAGTATACGACTAGCATCAGTACCCAAAAGGTTTAATTTCAATTTCACTTGAATGACAAACAACATTTTACTTGCTATACTTGCTACTGTTTTTGAATGTTATTCATGCTCTGGTGAGCAAGTCTGAGTGTCTGCAGTAAGAAATATGACAGAATATTGCCAGCCAATAGACTAGCAATAAATAAAAGGATACTGTACCTTTTCTTTGCTTGTATCCATAAACAGAAATAAAGACCATAACATGGAGAGCAGCTATGTTCTCTACAGAGCTGTGGAAATGTTTAGTGTGCAAAATTACCCTTCTCATATTACAGAGCTTTGAGAAGAAGACAAACAATTTCACCAACTACTGTAGATAAACTTACCTAAGAAAAGTCACTCAGGTGGTACTGCAGCACCACCTGTAGTCTAAGGAGAGCCCTACAATGAAGTCAACCATAATGACAACTACATAGAATCACCAATACATTTAGTCCAGTTTTCTTGCCTCAGGAAATCACACTGCTTGTGTGTTCTCCAGCAACCTAATTTAATTAACCACTATTGGGCAAAGGTAACAAAGAGGTCTCGATTTGTTCCTGTCACAGTTTCTGAGTACGAGGAACTAAAGCAGGAGGGCTTTCAGACCCAGAGGGGCAAAACACAGAGGAGTCTATTCCCTCCCATTCCCTGCCCATACTCTATCCAGCTCAGCAGACTGCAGCCCCTCTTTCACCCACTCTTTGCTTTGCTGCTGTTCCCGGTGCTCCTTTACCCCCAGTTCACCACCTGCTCTTCAGAGCCCACATCCACTGGGAAGAGCCATGGACCCCCCTCCTGAGTCGGCCCTGTTGCAGGGGACCTTCAGGCACCCATCCCTGCCACCATCGAGATTGGACTGTACATATATATTTGTATTTTTGTTCTTTATCCCTTCTGTTATTGCCTTTCCCCTGTGCTAGCAAATCTGTTTACAATTTTTTAAATTTCCAGCTTTAAGTCTCCAGTCTTTATTCCACTTTTATCTTCCCTTTGCAAGGTATGGCAATAAAGAAAAATACTGTTCTTTGGTTTTTGGTCCACCCAAACTGATAAGCTGTGACAGTTCCTACAGGTCTTGTGCAAACAGGTGGATGGGTAACAGGAAAAGATCTTGTAAGTGCTGAACTGTGAAACGGGAACTTAAGTTTACATCTTTTTTGTGGACTACAAAACTTTTAATATTGAGAACTCTTGCAAACAACCCTACCACAACAAAAAAAAACCCAAATACTTCACACAGAGCGCACCCCTTTGATTTTGCCAACGACAAATCAACCACAAGAGACTAAGCCACATGAAACAAGAAGTCATTAATTCCAGTGCTTATGGAACTATTTATTTTTTCAGTGATCTCAATGGCCTGGCAAGGCACAGGGTGGAGTGCTGGTGCTCTTGCAAAGCCTGGCAGAACAGATCCTTCAGCACTCCCATTAGCTCTCAGATCCAAGGACATTTTAAACTAGGACAACTTAAGTTGTTATAAAAGACCAGTGAAAACATTGTTTTTCCTCTGGTTTTAAGTGAGTAACCTCTGCTAAGAATATAACAATCAAACCTCTTCCAGAGGGCTGAATGTACTGACCTTTAAAGACCATTAGATGTTTTTTTCCTCAACAGTCACTACCTTGTTTGCTTCTTCCTGTGTCTGATGAGAGGGCAAGAAGTACTGAAGTACCTAAAACACCCTCCAATCTCACAATTATATACATCCCTATACAGAGGGAACCAATACAACTTACTTAATATCCAGACATTTTTTTTCTGGGCAGTTTAGCAAGCTGCTCTTTAAATTGATAAAAACATACCAGATTTATCACAAAACATGAAGCACTAGAAGTCACATCAGAAAACAGTAATCATGCTCTATAGAGCCACTCTTATTAGCAGCTGACAAGATGGCCCAACTGGAGCTGGCTGGTCTGCTTAGAGGGAGGAAACTACAGGTTGCAACTCAAGCTTAAAAATTCAGCATGCTCAGTTTAAGGTTTGTGTGCAAAGACTGCACCTCAGCTCACTGCTAAAATCAATACCAGTGAACTCAAAGATTCCATTTCAGCAGTGAAAGCCTCATTGCACAACAATATACTAGACATTTAGGATCTGAACTGCAGCAACCACATCAGCTTAGTCATGTTGGTACCAAATTTTATCAACCAGATGACACCAGACATACATGATCATCAGCAGGAACCCCCTGGTATTAAACCAGTTATAATTTAAACATATTACTGATACAGCATTTGTAATGTTTGTGTGCTATTTACTTTTATGGACTAACCAAAGACTAATTAAATCTGAAAACCCATAAAATGCACTGCTGGCAAACTTAAATCAGATTATAGTATTGGTTATTACACAGAACTGTTGGTTCCTGCATACTATTGCAGCCAGACTTGGGAAACAGTAATCAAAGCTAATTTCTTGTTTGCTAAGAACTGCAGGTTTTCTCCCCACAGCCCGTGAACATCATCCTAATCTTGATTAGGCAAAACATGAAAGCTAGACATGTGACAATTGAAGTTACTGTTTGCCAAGGGCATCTTAAACCCAACGCTTAGAAGGAAAATTGGAAGTGTATCAATCTCACATCAGTCTATTTACAGGCTGTTCCCAGCCTCAATTCTAATGACCAAAATGTTTCTCATCAATTTTACCCTAGTAATATAGAAAAGACTGTAGCCAGGACACATAATTCAGGAATATTGGGAAATCCGCAAGATTAAACTAAACAGAAACCCTTAAAACAAAAATGTAAACAAAAAAAAAACATTGACAGCTCTGAAGTGCAATAACAATAAATAGCCAAAAATGTTTTCAAAAGTAACTACTGTATGTTACACCATATGTGCTTTTTACCCAGGATCTGAAAGACAGAATATTTCTTGAATTTGCATATGTAGATTACAGGATTATTTTTTAACTAGGTCAAAGTGTTAGCAATGTATCTACAATTCCAGCTCAGTCATGAAAACTGAGATATATCTAGATTTTCAGAGGCCTACAAACAAGATGATAAGAGAGGGAAAACAGGCACAAAATTCAAAGCAGCAGGACAGGGAGCAAAAAGTCTGACAAATGATGCTGTTGATAAATCTGTGAGTCTTTGGGAAAAGAGTAATTTATCATTAAAACTACATTAACAAATGAAAAGACTATGCAAGATCACTCAGCGACAAGCTAAAATTAAATAGGCTTAAGTCACACTGAAGAGTATGATTTTTAACCAGTATAAACTTTTTTCACCTTACTGAAGCATTATTCAAAGTTGAATACTTTGTTAAACTTTTGAACAAATTGTTAAACTTTCGAACAATTATTCAAAAGTTGCAGACTTTCAAAGTCTGCAACAACCAATAATAAGAGGTCATGCTAAAAACTGTAACAGCTATATGGAAAAAATGTTTTTGTAATCTTCCATTTATACCAGCTACCCTTGATCCTCACAAGCAGGCGTTTGAATATATCAGGCACTTACGTAATTATCTCAGGTTATCATCTGCTTATCGTTCCACAAGCAGCTTAAAAGCTTGCTGGGAATCAGAGCAGTAGAGGTCAACTGACGAGACTACAAGCCCACAGCAATAAATCTGAGCGAGGCAATTACAGTGCAGTAGCCAGGATAACCACCCACCACAACAGTTGCAAACCTGCCTGCTCCACTGGCTGCTGCCATGAAACTGCTTCCTGCAGTTTCAAAAACATTAAAACACTCACACACCAGTAAGGGCCTTTCTCAGCACTTCTTCTGGTACCCTGCCATTTCCACAGACACTTGCAAGATCCAGATGATGCTCACCACTAAACCACCAAGTGTTTGTTCCTGACACCCGGGGCCTTCATTTTAAAGGCTAGGTGTCTATTTTTCAAATATATGCTCCTTAACAGGGATTCAGCTTGATAATTAAAGCAAGAAGGAAGATAAGTCTTAACTAGTCTATTCTTAGTAATGTATGCTGTTAATTTGCTAAGACAGCAGAAAACACAGGCACTGCACATTGCCAATCAAATCTTTTTAAGTTAAGGTAGCTCTCCCTAAGTGTAGATGCAAACATTCTGTTTCAAAGATAAAACAATATTCTGACAAAAACATGGAGCTTGTCATCATCCCACAGCTGCTGGTAATGCAAAGAGCAAAAAGGTTTCTGCATTTTGAAACAGTCAATGTTAAATCTTAGCCACCAGTAACTTGTTGCCAATACAGTAATAGGACTTAAGTGTTAAAATTTTGCTGATATACTTGCTAAGGTTTTTAACAGTATAATTAAATCCAACTTGCAACTAAGGACAGGTCTGCCTTTTCAATTTGTTATCCTCAAGATAAATTGGGTAAACAATAAGAAAAGCACCAGTTTAGGGTGTTTTTGTGGTTTGTTTGTTTGTTTGGTTGTTTTTTTAATGAGAATCACTGCCACAAAGGCAAACTGCAGATACAGACCTTCTTGAAGTTCTTCTAGATTAAAAATTTCATAAGAGCAGAGAAGTCTTAAAATTAAGCAGGATGAATGCAGTTAGACTTAATAAAAAGCATCAGATCTCTAGATCAGCTTCCTCCTGAGAAAATAAAATTTATTACTTTTGGAAAATATCACTGCTTAGTGAATAAATAGCCATGGCTTGGGGTAAGAAATTGGATGAGTACCTGTTCCCTGCCAGTTTGCAAAGTTTACAGACTCATGTCACATATCCCACCACAAGTAGAACAAAAAGCACTGAAAGCCACTTTGAAGAGCAGTAATGAACTTTGTTGTTCCATGTTTCCGGCTCACAGGGAACTTGTAGACATCACTTGACTCTAGAAAAAAGGAAACTAGACAACTTAGCTTGACAATAAAGCCCAGCAGAAAACTACTTAACAGCAATTGTGTAGTGGGAAAGGGGAATGTCAGAGTATCATCTCTGTTATAAATCTATATATAAAAAGGCAGGGAGGAAGCACAAAATAAAAACATTCTTCTCTAAACTACTTGTTGCATTTGCAACACTTCTTTCAGCTCATAAGTAAAAAGCAAAATTGCTAACTCCTTTCATTTCTCAAGACCTGCATTTCAAGCACACTTCTCTAACTCAATGTGTGTACCCCTACAATCACCCTTACATCTGCACTGTTCTTCCTTTCTACAGGAGGTGGTTAATCCTATCTAGTTAAAGACATACATTTCCCCATCTCTTCTGAAAGGTAAGACATAAATATTTATGCGGCTCACATTCAACCTTTCATCAATTTCTTCAACCATAAAAGCAGGTATTATATAAGGCACACCAGTGTCCAGCACATCAGCCTGGACAGGGCTCTGAGCAACCTGATTTAATGGGAGATGTCCCTGCCCATGGCAGGGGAGTTGGAACTAGATGATCTTAAAGGTCCCTCCCTTCCAACCCTGAAAATTCTATAATTCTATGATTCTTTGTCAAGGATAAAATGAATAGAAAAAAGTAAACTTGAAGCTTATCTTAAAATAAGAGTCAAGTCTGAAGGAGACAAAGATGCTGAAGATAATGCCTTTAAGTCATTTGAAGAAAGGAAAAAACACTTTGTCAAGCTATTGTTGAGAAGCAACACCCACCAGGGCTTTTACATCTTTAGGACTTTTCAAATATGATGGTCACTGGCTTTGCAATTTCAATTGCCATTTCTTTCAGGAGCTGCAGGTGAATCCCATCAGTAGGGGATCCTGGCTTCCTCTTGGGAAGAGACAAGGGAAGAAACCAACCTGCTGTTCCAACACATTGAATGCAATGAGAAATTGTGCCCTCAGTAACTCTCTTCTGGCTGCAGCTAAAGCAATTTGTCCAGCAACGCTTTGCCAGAATGACCATCCCCCAAGATGCACGGATATAACTGAAAGTGCCAACCCTGGTTCTTCACTGATGATGCTAAAACAATGCAGCTTACCTGGAATGTCTTTGTTGGGAGGATTTTTCCAACTTCAACCACTTTAATTTTGATCAGGCAACTACATGGAACTTATGGTACCCTAGTAAGCAGCAAGTTTCATATGGCAAACACTCCTAGTTATGTGGGGAAGAGGGATATTAGGACATAAAAACAGCAATTTCAAGTCTGGGTCAGCTGCAAAACTAATGTTGCTACCTGTATCACTGCCAAGAAATTATTACATAATTCCAGTAGTGAATATACAACAAATTGCTATGAACAAGGACTCTTCAACAAAGAATAATTCCAGAAACACCAAAACTTCAGCAGTTGGTAGTCAAAATGTAACAGTAGGCCTGTAACAGCCATGCTATTTACATGTTGCTTATCTTTGCAGACTTACCTGTGGCATGGCTGCACAAGTGCAAACACCCAGTGCTGCTGTGGAGCCCCGACCTACATCTTGCTATCTGCTTGAAGACTTACGCAACATATATGCTACACAATGGGAGGATTTATGCTACACAACAGTCCTACAACAGTTAAGCGCCATAAATCCCAGAGCAGCTAAGGCCTGAGAGAATATAAAGCAATTATTTCTGCTGCTAGATTAACAGTGGTTTGTAGCAAGACTTCACTGTGATAGAACAAGCACTATTTCTACAGAAATCTACATGGAAAGAAAGTCATTATTGGAAAAAAGACTAATGTAAAGCTTAGAGCTAAACAGTTAATCTTTAGTTGATTCCAAATGACGTTTTTTTCACTTAGTAACTCAATTAAGCTGTTTAACTAGAACACAAGGATCCAACAAGTGTGAGCAAGTTCCATTTCTAGAGTAGACCTCAAGCATAGATCTGACTGTAGCCAGTTCCCCTCATTACAAAGTTCCTTACAGCACTACTGTACTGACTAGCAGCATTTATTTTAAGAGAGAAACTCAAACACAATCTTCTGCTTCTCAAGATCTGGAAAATTCCACAGACAGTTTTGTAAAACACTAATACTTTCACACTTTTCCCAAAATTCTCCTATACTCTTGAGCACAAACTTCTAAATGCTTGATTATTATTTTTACGACAGAAAGACAAAGTCACAGAAAAATGTAACAATAGCTATTGAAACAGCAAAGGGGTGCTGAAGCACCTGTTGACTGACTATAAAAGCATGGCAAACTTCAAAAAGACAAACTGACAAATGAGTTAAAAATAAATTAAGTTGCAAATTAGTATTCATCATATCATATCTTGCAAGCAGACATAAGAGACCAATTTAAATGATCTACGGAGGCAATTTCTGCAAGTTAAACCAACCAGAAATAAGTATAAAGAATAAATAAAATAAAGAGGTCTTATAACAGTTTTGGCAGATCTTCAAGTTCTTATCTCAGTAAAAATAATACTCAGAATTTCCTGTCTTTTTTAGAGTAGATTTGGAAATAGGGAAAGATTAACTAATCCTCCATCCTGTAAATTTTCATGCAAATTTGGATTATGACATAACAGCATTTATAGAATATACCTGTATATTCAGCTCGGAGCTTATTTCCCATTTACAAATAGACTCAAAAACTACAGATCAGAACTATACCATGTGTTATTTCAGAAAGAAAGAACAACAAACCTATTTATTTATGGCACTGCTCTACAGTAAAAAAGTTGATGATTTTGACAGGTTTCCACAACCACATTTAAGATGAGCAGGTGATGCTGCAAATGGAGACAAGAGAGCTTCAGCCAGCCCAGGTAGTGTTCAGGTCTCTGCAATTCTTTAGAGCAACTAATGTCAAAGTATTAATTGGTTTCAGTCACCATGCTTCATCCCTAGTGCTACTTTTTTCAACTTCAACTCAATCCTCATCTTTGACAAAAAAAAATTGCACTTAATTTTTTTTTTTTTTCTTTTAAATGAGCAGCTCTGAAATACGTTTTCATCACTAAAGTAAAGATGATTGAGCACTACATACCACAACATAAATCCAAAGGGTAAGTGCTGTAGTTAGGTTCTTGGCACCTGCATGAGTCAGATCCCAAGGTCTCAAGCTACACACCCAAAGAACAACTACTGAAGAAATCTATACCAACAAATTTGGATGGATTTTTAGGAAAATTTAAGCCACACCAGGAGAAGTTACGTACTACTGGGAAAAAACATACTATCACAGAAAGCATTAGACTGCTAGGCTCAACTACAAATGTATCATAACTATATATGTGTGTGTGGGTGTGCGCACGCACGTGTGTGTGTGTGTATCAGTGATATATAGGGAAAGACATGGACCTACGATAAAAGATAACAAGATCTGTAACAGTCATTTTTTCCATGCACAAACTTTACTCTCCTGGAAGAAAGTTCCATTCCTAGAAAAGGAAATGTTTCAGTCCCAAAGTTTCACTTCATCTTTTAGATGAAGTCAAAGTCTACGAGAAGTCCATAAAATCACATCAGCTTGCCATGAACCTTGATCAAGTTTATTCTGAATCCATACAAGATGAGATATAATTTTAGTGCCCTCATGAATTTCTCCTGCTGTCACTAGATAGAAGGAAATTAGGCCTCTTCCTTGTGTGTCCTGCTAACATTTAATGGTATTGACTGCTGCATGCTGCTTTCCAGTATGGTGTAAGTATATTATTTATTCTGCCCTCCACTTACACGTGCTGCTGGTTCACTTGCTGATGGCTTTTCTGACAGCAATATTTGTAAATGTTTTTACCAAGCCATGAAACATGCATCTAGTAAGTGATAACAAGGTCTCTGTTACAAATCAGTAACTTATACTCTGGTGTTAAGAGCAAACATGTCTTTATGTTTGCAGTTGGCCAAGTGTGAGCATGGGACAATTACCAGTTCTTTAAATGAATAAGCTGCTACATTATTTTTAAAAATTAAAAAAAATATTTAGTTTATAGATGACAGGCTAGATATAGCATCCCTGTAGTTAGCACTTGAGAGCAGAAGAAAACCTAAGGAAAGTAAAAGCCCTACAAACATAAATGGAGTATACAACAACGAACCAACAACACAGCTGAAAAAGAATGAGCCAAGATACCCAAGTCTTCCTCTTCTGGCAGAGCTCAACATGCTACTTGACCAGCACTGGGTAGAAAAAGAAACAGTCTTCTAAATCTATTTTAGATGCAATTCAAAAGAATGGTTTGCTTATACTTCAGGAAATGTGGTTGTCACAGAAGACAATTTTTGTAAGTCTCTATAAATCCCAATTCACTCCCTAAAATAAAAATTACTGCACATGCTTCATACTTTCCTTTAAATTCAGCTGATCTGTTGTTCATCACAGCACAGTTTGCATTCCACAAGGGTCAGTATCACTACCTTACATAATAGTTAAACCAACCTTGACACAGAGAGTACTAATTAACACACATAAAAACAACTCAAGC
This sequence comes from Heliangelus exortis, assembly GCF_036169615.1. Classification (NCBI taxonomy): domain Eukaryota; kingdom Metazoa; phylum Chordata; class Aves; order Apodiformes; family Trochilidae; genus Heliangelus; species Heliangelus exortis. The sequence continues at coordinate 47,530,046 of NC_092424.1, forward strand.
ATTCACACAACACAGACTAATCCTTGCTGCTACAAATGCCGAAGATATCTAAAGTAACACTTTGTGTGTGTTTGGGTGTAGGTGGAGCAATCAGTCATTCATCTCCATCTTACCCATGTAAACATGAAAATTCAACACATGAAGAAGAGAGATTACATCTTCCATCATTTAAGCATGAAATTTACAACAAAAAAAGGTATGGTATAACTCTATACACTTAATAATTTTTCCCACTGAAGCTATGATTCTAAATTGATAAAATATGCTTCTTCACTGCTGATACACTATCAGTCATACAGATAGGCTGGCAAACAAAAATAGGTTGAGCACAACTCATGACGTAACTTCAGGCTTCCCCCAAACAACAGATGCTGCAAACTGACAGCCCAGTTCACCAACATCATAGAGCTAACAAATGTGGCAGACAGACCACTGAAAAATTAGCCAGAGTGGAAGAAGCCTCCATGTTATTCACAGTTCATCCCACTTTATTGACAGCATTGCTCTTTCCTTCACCCCTTGTGCTGGACACAGGCCAAGAGAAAAGAAGGCTACAAGCAATGGAGGCATAAGTTAGTGTAGCCTTGCAGTGCCACCAAAATTGGCATTCCACCTGAGTATATCCTTAAGGCCTCATTTTTCTCTGCGGTGGATTTTGCACCAGAAAACTCTTGGGAATGTCTAAGACTGGACTCAGAAAATTTAAAAGCTATAGGCCATAATCAAGAAGTACCAAACATGTACCTATTTTAACTAGTGCGGAAACATCTTACCTTGAAAGCTTTGTTTGCTTTGTTACAAGGATTGACACTTAAATGTGAATTCTTCCCAAAACTGTTTATTAGTGTCTTTTAATTTATCTAAAACCACTGAAGGCTGTCCAATGTCCAAGTGCAATCTTGTCTCAAACTCAACACCTGCTCACAGAATCCCTGAGCATTTTTTAGTTAAAAGCTGCCTCCCCTCTGTTTTCACCCCAAAGAGTATATTGCAAGAAAGAAAGGAAGACCTAGGAAAATCGGTTTGCTTTTGGACAGTGACCTCAATCAGATGTTGAGATGTGAACTCAGACTAAGACTAAGGACTCTACAACTCAAAAGTCAGAAACATATCAAAGCTTGAGATTTACAAAACATACTATTGCATTTGTATTCTTATAGAATCCTTACACAGATTTCTAACACATTGTATCATTTCACAACAATGAATCAATAGATTTGCTTTTTTTAAACAAATGTAGGTGTATTTCTAACGAGAGTATTTCTCCAACAGAACCAAACTGAACTTTAAGAAAACGTACTAGACCAATGCACTTCAGTGCCAGTCAGAACTCTGTCATAAAAGAACATTCATACAAACAGGATTAAAAGTTACCTGCCACAAAAGGGCTTTCAAACATCGCAGTAAACAGTTGCAAGACTGAATTTTGCTAACTGCAAAATGTAAATCAACTTTAATCAAGTTTGAAAAACTGTAAGATACTTCAATTCTGTATTACAGTTAAGAAAAAGCAAGTACTGCACAACACCAAAGCAGTAGTTCTGTTCTAATGCAGATGTGAAGTTGGCACACAAAGTACAGACAAGAGTGAATCACAGTGGAGTACATGTATTACCCTACACAAATGAAGGCTACCTAATTGTTTTGAGACATCTCCTTCCCACCCACTAGCACACTCTGAAATAGCTAATTCAATTTTCATTTGCTGGGTAAAGTTGCCACCACACTATCCACACCCACATCCGACTCATATAAACTGTCTTTTAATAAGCAGAATCCAGCAGAGGTCAGAAATGGCCATAGACAGGAAATGCCTGGGTGTTTTCCATTCAGGCACTGCACATTACTCTCCTACACGAAGACAGCTCAGGTCTGGGGTCATCCTGTTGTACAATCTTAACTTGAAATAATTTTCTGCTTACCCTGCAGTATTGTTCTTTGAACACACTGTTAAAAAGGAACTTGGAAGCTCACAAATTCAGCTGCCCTCCTGGCATTTGTATTTCATGATATTTCTGTTAAATCTAGTTAACTGTTCTCTAACTTTTGGTTTTGGCATTTTCATGATGTAAGAAAAAGAAATCATTAAAATATACTAATGAAAACTCAAACCAGACACTGTTCAACTCCATAGCCTCGATCCAAACCAGAGTGCATCACCACTTCCCTTTCGTAATACGAGTACGAAACAGTAGCTCGCAATGTCCAAGAATGCTATCAGAAACATGACAGCATGAGGCTTTTCACACCTGGAATACAACGCGCCTGACAAGTGCCTTATAGCGTTAATTGATCGCGTAAGTGTTTTAAAAAACGCTTCCTGAATGTCTCCTAGTGAGAAGTGAAGTGCACCAACAGGATGTTATTTTAAAAGGAGAAATAATTGCCAGGGAATTAATAACTTGGACTTATGCAACACTTTTACAGCCAGCTGGAAACCCTATAGCACGAAGTAATTTGCATCCCCGTCTCTCAGCAGGGCACAGATGGAGACTTGCAAAAAGCCGATCTGCAGGTCAGCACATTCAGTTGCAAAAGGCACCGCAGCGCCAGCCCTCTCTGTGGAAGATTTTGTTTTGATTTTTCCAAGCTGTTATCTTCTGACAAACACCGATTGCAACGTCGCTAAGGAGCGACCCTCCACGACCCTGCTGTTTTAGGGGCGCCCTCGCCGAGGGGAACCTCCCTACCCGGTTTTTAGGCTGCCGCAAACACGAGACGCCCCTTGTTGCAGGCGGGACTTTCATCCCTGCAGCTCCCAAGACAACAAGCACAGGTCGCACTTTGCCAGCCCGCCGGGGACTCCCACAGCTACTCCCCCTCCACCGCCGCCGACTGACTGCCAGTAAAAGTTTTCCCCGAGAGCTGTCCTTGCCAGTGCCCCAGAAACACCCCTTTTGCTCGGGCTGCTCAACCCGGGGGGGAGGGGGGGCGTGAAGGGGGAAGGAAACGATTTGGTTTTAATTGCAAAGTGCCCACAAAACACTGCCTTACCCACCGCAGCCACCAGAGATTTCTTATCGGAGCGCTTTCTCACTCGGTGAGCGCTTTACAAAAGCTTTTGTAAAGCGCTAGGAGCAGGACCTTTTGCAGCACGAAGAGCCCGGGTCGGAGGTTGGAAAAGTTACAAACACCCTCTCTCCACCCCCCTCAGCACACGGCGCTGCTCAGGCCGTGCCCCCTCGCAGTGCTGAAGGGGCGGCTGGCACTCGCAGCCCCCGGCTCAGCCCCGGCAGCTCAGTCTGGCAGCAGACGGCCTGCGCTGCTCTCCGCATGCAGCTCCTATTTGGCAGCGCTGCGTACTGACCTCCCCGGCGGCGGCGGCTCCTCCATGGCGGCAGAGACAGCGCGGCGACGTTTCTCATGCATGCACCGAGGCCGGCATAGCGCCGGATCGCAGTGTGCGGCCCGGTCCGGCCCGCTGCGGCGCCAGGGGTGCAGCGAGAAGGAGGAAGGGGGGGTGCGAGGGGGTGTCTCTACCCAGCTGCAGAAACCCGGCCGCGCAGAGCCGCCCGCGCGGCCGCCATCTTGAAAACAGCCTCCGAGGGCAGAGAAGCCGGGAGCATCGCTACGGCGCGCCAGGAGGGACCGGCCGAGCCAGAGGCGCTCGCTCCGCCGAGGCCGGGCGGGGAGCGGCGGGAGGCGGGGGCACCTCGGTGTCGGGGAGGGCAGTCCCTGACGCCGGCGACGGGGACGTGGAGCGCTGTGGATGTGTGGCGTTTCCTTCTCGGGACGCGGGGGGTGTGTCCCCGCCGTTCTCCGGGAGTTGCCGCGTTGGTGCCGGCGCCAGGCGGTGGTGGACGAGCGGCGGGAGCTGCCGCCCCGCCAGCTGGCGCCTGGCTCCCTCCCTCCTCCCTCCCTTCCCTCCCTCTCGGCCGCCGCGGAGCTGTGAAGCGGGACCGGCTGCCGCTCGCTGCGGGGGCCGGGGTCTCAAAAACCCAAGTTTCCACAATGCTAGCAGCCAGGGATAGAAGAAAAATCTATGATAACCGAGAAGAAGAGGGTTTACCTCAGCAGGTACCTTCCAGCTCCCTGCTCCCACGGCTGGCAACTCGCGCTGTGCCTGGAGCTGCTGCTCCTGCCCTCGCCAAGTGGCTGGAAGGCGTGAAAAGCCCCCCCAGGGGCTCCTGGAGAAGGGGGCACATGGAAGAATGATCATAGATTTGCAGGGAAAAAAAACAAACAAAAAAACCCCACCAACAAACAGCCAGGCATCTGCTGCTTAACAGGGAGTGTTTTTTTATTATTGTTATTTTTTATTTTATAACTCTAGTCTTTCCGAAGCCTCCACCACCACTGATTATCAGCCTTGAACAGAGAACTGGAGTCACAGGATCCGTTTGGAAATACAGGGAGGAAAAATGTAATTTCCTGAGCTATATCTCGGCTGGAATATCAACGTTAACGCCCTTCAGAGGCAGAAAACTACCATGAGTTAATTAATTGTTACGGTCAGTTAGAGGGAGCCTCATCTTTTGTTTCAAAGGACTAGATGCACAGCAGCAAATCCTGGCATCAGTAATGTGTACACAGAGAGTATATGTTATTTCTGAAGAGTAAAATTCGAAACTTGGAGTGAAATCAGTGCTAGATTCTGCTTTAGGCACAGTTCCTTCATTAAATTAACTGTATGCTGAATTGACGCAATTTCTAACCTTTTGCTAAAGTTCGGTGGTAAAGTTCATGATGCAAAGTTGGCTATGAATCTGCCCAAGATTAAGAAACAAAGTTTCCACAAATTCGAGTCCATTTGAAAAAAGTTTTGTTTTTTTTAAAGCTGAAATGCAGAAGATACTTCTACCAAGCATTTATCTTAATATATACATACAGTAAAATGTGGCCCAGATAAATGAAATCATGCAGGAAGCCAGTTCTCTTTCTACAGAACAAGAATAATATCAAAATCATGATGATCTTGGTCATGACATTTAAATATCAAGATGCTCAGCATTTATATACAGAATTATTATGATTTTTTCATTATAAGAGGTAATCCTATTTGGCATGTTAACAATAAACACTTGAGCCCAAAATCAAAAAGTAGTTTTTAATGCAGATGCACACAGTGTAATCCTTGGAATCTGTCATGGTGAACAAAGTTTAAAAGATACAGATGAAGAAAGTCAACATTAGAAACCTAACATTTGTAACCTGGTAAATTACTTGTCATCTTCATAGAAACATAAATTCTCTAAATATAACACAAAGCTGCTTATTTCACAATATGCACTTGTTTTTAGCATAATGGTGAACAAAGGCTCAATGTCATTGACAAAATAATTAAATTGCAGTGGTTTTTAGCATCCTTTTCAGCTATGTTACGGATCTCTGACAGCATCGCTTCAGCTGCTTGCAGTGCAGAGAAGCAAAATTTTTCAGCTGCTTCTTTGATCAATCAATGTAGTGAGATGTAAGAAGCACAAAATTTGCAGTAACTGAAAAAAAAAATTCTGATAGTGCCTTTTAGCACAGATATGATGGCATGATAGTGTGGATGTGCAGGCATCCCAGGGACCTTTAGCAAAGATGGAAATGGGGACTGCCTGGTGCTACTTTCTGTAAATATTAAGATGATTTACTGAAGCAAATTTGAGTTCACTGCAGCTTTTCAAACAAGAATGTCCAGAATAAACTTCCCTTCATGCCTCTTCCCTTCTCTCTTTAGGTCAACCCAACATTTGGGGTTGTGTCACAATCTTGTGGGATACCATAGAGAATATGCCAAAACCTACAGATAACTGTAGAGGACAGAAGGAAACCTGAGAGACATTTATGAATAGCCTACAGAGAACTTGTTTGGATAGGAAAAGAGATGCAGGAATATATGAAGTGGATTGTTAGTACAGCAAACAGCAGATGACACAAGACTGTCAGAGCCTAAATAGAGATAATATTTAGAAAAGATGAAAATTTAAAGAAGTTACAGAGGTCATACAAAATTATTTCAGTCACTTTTGGCTTGTTCTAAGGAATGTCTTTATTTCAAAGACTCCCTGGCTGCCAGTTTATGAATCTAAATGTATCAGCATTGCACAGATGCATGGAAATTGATAAATTAAGTTGTTCAATTTGATTGCACAACTGGAACAGAAGGCAGCACAAAATTAAAACTGACCTCACAACGAATGATATCTTTATCTGGCAGAAAATTTAATTAAAATATTAGTAATATTAGTGGATTTTATTTTCTGACCCCAGAATTTTAGGTTTAAAAAAAAGCAAGTAGGCAACTGTCAAAGTACACGAGGATAGATTATTGTTTTTTTTCAGCAGCCATGTGCGTTTATGTTTTTAGCAGAAGTGAAACTGAATGGGAGTAGCTTTTTATTTCAGCAGTATGCCTTTTATTACACCAACAGTCCTAGAACCTGCAATATAAATGTAAGAGGCAGAAATAACATCCTAGTAACAAAAACAGGTCTTTCAAATAGCTTTTCTTAATTTCTACTGCAACTACCCTTTAAATTGCTACCTATTCCTGGGGCATAGATACTGTTACTAGTTTTTCCTCATTTAACCACTAGTATCAGATAGGATTGTACATGCAGCTGTGCTTTTGTCATTTGTGGGTTCTACAGCTCTTTCCTTTATACAAAGAATACTAATGAAGAAAGAGAAAGATTTGGTATGTGTAGGAAATTAAGTATGTTATATGAAAATTTTTCTCCCAGTACCTGCCACAAGGCAAAACTTTTACTTTGTTTTATGAGCATTATGCAGAATATGGTACAACTTGTTCTTTTTTTAAAAGACACAATGAAATGTAGTAATCAGAGGGTTCTTCACTGTAAACTATATGCAAAAAAGAAATGCTTGACAAAAACAGCTCTGTAGTTTTTCCTTCTAATAAATTAATTATTTTAATGCCACTAAAATATCTTTAAAAGTAAAAGCAAAGTTAACTACAAATATACCCCCTATCAGCAGCAGACACTAGAAAGCAGGCTGTTAGGTATGATTAGTCTAGCTCTACTTCAATGTGCTGAAGATAGAATTTTCATTTTTTCTTGGTCACAGATTAGAAATGCTCTTCTGCAATGCAATGAAGAGTAAAACATGAGCAATACTTGCATCTAGTATCTACAGGACTCTCTGAGACCATTTCTTTATTATGTAGAAGTTGTATGAAGAGCTACTCCAGTGCCAAAATAAAACACTGAGATGTGTTTCTACCTGGAAATATGCAGCTTCTTCCATCTGGAGTTTTGTTGCTTTCACAGAAGATCACGTTGGGGGTTTTTTGAAAGAAAAAGAACTCAGTTCTCTGTGTCGTACAATTTTAAGGTTTGCTGCAATTGATCTGCAGTGTGAACCTCTGAAAGAAACTAAAGAGTCAGGCTGTATATACTCCTGTTCAATCATCCGTTACCACTGTGATTCATTCACTTCAGCAGCTTGCATGATGCCTGCCAAAGCTTGTTCAGCAGCATGGTTTCACACTCATGCTATAATAAGAGCCAGCTAGCTTGATGGAGGTAGAGTATTTCTGTCTACACACTGTCATCTCACATGCTGCATGTCAGATCTCACCAGGCTTGATAGCATTGACTCATCACTATTAAAGGAGTATTTGTTAGTAAGAGTAGCATGAGGTCAGAAACGTTCTGAGGATTATTATTGTTTTATCACTTCTGCTGGGGTTTGTCGTTTTGGTTTTTTTTTGGTTGTTGGTTTGTTTTTTATTTCCTGTCCAAAAAAGCACCTGTGTAGCAGATCCTCTCCCATTATTAAAACGTCACAACCCAAGTAAGAGATGTGTGTACCTCAGCTGTGCCAAAAGCAGTGTGCTTTTGCTGTGTAAAGCTGGTCTTTGGGCTTAAAGCTTTGCCTGTAAAGCTGGGCATAGCTAAAACCACTGGCACTGGACAGATAAATGATTGTCCTTAGATATAAAGAGACTGAAAATGTTTCTGTGTCAACACCTGTATTGTAACAGTCTGGCTACAATAGCTTATGTCTCCCCAGGAACTGACTTCGGATGTGTGAAAATAAACTGCACTGATTAAACTGCGCTGAAAATAAACTGACTACTTGAACTTGATTATCAACAACAGAGTAAGCTTGCTTAAAGCTAGCTTGGTTCCTGATAAATCACACTGTGATTCTTTTCCCAGCTGGGTAACAAACATACTCAGTGACCATCTGAGGCACATTTATAAACCAGACCAAGATGATTGCAGTGCTTGTTTGCGTTGTATTCAGTATAGTAATTTCCTGCTCAAGGAAGCTTCACTGAACAACTGGGGCCCATCTTCTGAAACCGCGTTCTGTAGACTCTTAGCACATCTCTCTTTTTTCTGTGTGTGCCTGACAGTGCAACTTAGTGCATTGCTGCATTCAACACTCCATGTTTTCAGGCATCTTGTGAGTGTGAACACTTGCTTGTGTTAAAAGTTCTAAAGTGTTGCTGTTTATTTTCATCAGCCCGGAAAGCAAAAAAACCTCTGAGACTGTATCTTTTAAAGTATCTGGTTATGCATCTGAGAGTCTTTATATATCTGCCTTACAACAGCTGCATTATCCTAGCAGAAAACAGCTGTGATACGTACATCAAAATTCCCTGCCCAAGGATATCTTCTACACCTCCTGTCTATCTCTCCTCCTTCCATCAGTTCTTTTTATAAAAGTGACAGCAGTCAGAGAAAAGCAGTGTAGCTGGCATATTCCTTTACCCCAGCAGTTCCTGGCTGTTCCATCAGTTGTATGGAGTCATAAGCAGCCACGAGAAAACTTTAATCTTAATTTAATGTTAGTCCCTGCAAACATTTATGTAAGCATCAGTTCACTTATATAATAGGCACGCCAAAATCAGTGGGATGGCCATGGGAGCAGTTACTCATATATAAAAATGTCTGTAGGATCCATTTCCTCCCTCTGCTCTGAATCATCTGAAGTGATTTAGCACCTGCACCTTCACAAGGTGAGTTTTATGGTGTAATCCTCTTGATGGCTGAGTTCTGGTGAGCAGCAATAGGAATTAAGTTATGTTCCACTTGCTGCAATGCTTCCCTCTCCAGAAGTTAGCAAGGTAGTAACTCATTATACAGCTCCTGCTTGTCTCCAGTTCTACAGTGTTTCAGGCTTTATTTTACACCTTAATTTCTGTCTGCTTCATTACTTAAAAAAAAAAAAAATTACCCCATTGTGAATATTACTGTTTTCATCCTTCTAAATACTTGAACAGTTCCTGCAGTATAAAAGACTCTAGAGTCATGTGACATCACCCAAATTCATGCAGAATTTTTTATTCTTATTTGACTCTTACTGGCCCCTGTTATTTCTTCTATTATTGTTTTGCATTTCCTCTTCTTCATAGGTACTGTTGCTTATTTTAAGACACGTCCATGCTAGGAAACATAGCACACAGCACTTGAAATAACTGTTGAATGATGTGACCTAATCTGCTTTCCTGGCAGCAGCGGTCTCTCCAGCTACAGCCAGCTGAGGAATCCAGTTTATGACACTTACATTAGGGACCTGAGATCTGTGTGACATTCTCTGCTGAACAGCTACAGAAAATGTAGCCTCATGCATTTAGCACCTCTACGAGGCAGTTCGGAAGGAGACATAGAAGTTACTTATGAATGACACTGCTTCTGAAACCTTCCTAGACAAAAATAATGGAGAATCACAAAGGACAGTGCTGAAGCTCTGGAAGATTGAAAAGCTGGCCAGCAGAGTTTAACAGCTTCTTCCTCCATTTTTCCTTCTTTTCTATTTCCTCCCCAGAGACTCTCAACAAAATAAAACTTTCTATAAGATTTTCAAGAGTCTCTTATCTGTATCCGTTTTGTATAATAGAATTCACACATTATGCAAAGAATCTGACGTTATGGGTCTGTGGGTATCACACAGCATTTGGCTGCCTTTTTAGTAACTTCCACTGAGATAAGAGATCTCCAGGATCTCCAGGTTGATGATAAATGCACACTGGTAGTTGCCTAGGTAATAAATTGTTACGGCTGTCTATTTGCTTGACTGAGACAGGTATCTGAGCCATTTTCCTCTTTTACTCTTGCCAGCTTAAGCAGCTCTGCTCATCCCACTAGCCAGGAGACTATCTGAAGTTTAGGGAGGCTTCTGTTTGTTTGAAAATAAGAACAATGGCAGGTAAATTGGATGATCCAGCCATTCTTGTGACACCACCAGCAGCACAGGAGGGTGGACTAAATAAAGGAAAAGCAACAATCCCAATGCTCTCATCTGTATTATTTTAAGATTTATAACAAATGCAGACGCTCTCACACAGTTTCAGACTTCATTCAGCATGGCCTTCATGCATTTCTGAGGAAAAAAATTATGCTCTACTTAACATATCCATGCTCGTCACCTTTCTGAAACCTGTCTCCAAGTACTTTACATTTTGACCTTTCCAGAAGATGGATATAGGTTCAAATAACATGAGTTATAGCATATGTACATATGGTTATATAATAGAAAGCAATACCATGCTGAAGTTACCATGACTGAACCATGACTGAAGTTACTGAAGCATCATCTGACTTTTGACTTCAGAATTCCCATCTTTTCATAATTAAATTCACAACTGTCATATTTCAGTTTTGGTTTATATTTGAATGCATGTGTGCATTCATCTTTTCAAAAAACATACGTATTAGCCAAAACAAAACATTCAGACATTTAACAATGTACTCTATGAAGATGAGTATTAATATTTAGTGTAGAATTCAATGGATAAAATTATTCTGGAACAAAGGGTTTGGCACAAACACAACAAATCCGGTTTTTTAAATTTTGTTTTTACCTGAGGCTGCAGAATCATATTATGGAACTTTGCAGAAGTGCAAATGAGCACAAATCTTACCCCAGTTATGCCTTTTCTTGCCATCCTCCTTCCTCTCTCCATTTTGCCTGGCTAGTGCCACGTGCATCCGTCACAGCTGCAGAGCCTACACAGAGCCAGCAGCACTACCTCTGTAGATGAACTGAAAAAGTTATGCCTTTCACTGGATACCTTGTGGAGTTTTATATATTCCTCATAAACCTCACACATGGCATAACAGTTTCAGTTGTTGAGAGGAAAATATGTTACAGATAAATGGAATATCATCTGATTTTACTGTCCTGGCTAACGGGAATTAAATTTACGAATGTAGCCATGAGCTGTTTTAAAAAGGAAAAAAAAATAATAATATTTGGTAAATTCTATTAGGTTTTATTTTAACTATTTTATTATTGCCATAGCAATGCCCTTAGTGAAAGCGTGCAAGGGTGCATCATTTTGCTTTTTTTCCTAGGCTCATAATTTTCCAAAAATCTTCACAATGCACTTTCCAGAATCAGGTTCTATCCAAAAAAGGGTTTTGACAAAAATATGCCCGAAATTCATTTAACATTTTGAAATCTCATTCATATTCTTTCATAGAACTACCCATTGAAGAAGCACTGAAATACTTAAATACTTCAGGTTAAGAGCATCTTAAAAAAGTCTTTTATGGACATAACCATATATATGTACACAATTCATGCAAATATTCACCTCAGTCTGCTGCTGTAGTTATTGCTTTCCAGTTGCTACCATGCTAATGCTCAGGGAAGATCAGAGTATTGGGCAAATAATTATTTATAGTGCATCTGCCAAGGGCAAGTTCAGTAGCACAATTTGAGACAGCATTGTCAGTTATCAAGCATTCTTGTTTTGATTTAAAAGATGAAGATAAAGGTCTTGTTATCTTTATGGGTAGCTAGCATCATCTATATATGACAATTATATTACTGATACCATGACTGTGGTTTGCTTGAGATAAATAAAGTGATGTTACTGATTTTTAAACAATTTTTATGCTAAATTATGTATCTCGAGAATAACTTGTAACTTTACTCTATTTTTACTTAGCACTGAAAATGTTGTTTTTTTTTTTTAATAAGATGGTTTCTATTGGCACTTGTGTGTTGATTTCACTATGACAGTGAGACTAGAATGGGATTTGTTTTTTAAGAGTAGCTATTTTAAATCTAAATTGTATTCAAGCTATTCAACTCCACAGCAGTTACTTTCAGCTCTGGTGACAAACAGCAATACAAACAAAGGTGTTTAATTTTTGTAGTTCTTCTTTCCAGCCAGGGAAATGTGTTGGTGGGTAATGGGGTGGCATTTTTGAAACCGAGGCTCTGTCATTTTCCAGTTCCTTCTCCAGTATAGGCTGGATGCTATGGCCTGTTTGAGCCCTAATTCTGCTCTATATCTATAGATAAGATGAAGTCTGGGAGACAAATTTTCTTAACCCTTAATCCCAACAGCCCTGAGAAACCAATCAGCCCTGCTACTTAGCCTATACATTAAGAAATTCACATAGAATATCCTGAACTCATCTAAAAGACTCCAGCTTTCTACCAATGCCTAGATGTTTCAGCATACAGAGCTAGGGAAAAAAATGCTTATCTGCAGATTCAGGACCCAGTTTTCAACAGGACAAGCACACAGTGTTCTTTTAATAGTATTGGAGAAGGACTGCTTGTCCACAAGAGCTTGCTTGTCCACAAGTTGGAAGGTAAAGTGTGTTTTTTGGGGTTTCATACTTGGACAGTAGGTTTTTTTACAAAACTTAACATTCACAATGTCTTTTGCTTTTGTTGTTAAAGACATACAAAATCCTGATATTCAAAGTGTAAATTCTAACCATTGCATTTTACATGGCAAATAAACCAAGCTTGTAATTTTTTGGATGTGGTCAGCTTTGCCGCTCTGCAGAAAATGAGGGTGACACCCTTATTCATTTGTACAAGATCAGATTCTGAAAATCTTAGACTCCTCTGATTTAAGCAGTTGTTTCCCCTGCGTGAGGTTTGTCCAACCAACCGAGAGATGAATTGGCTCTGTGCTCTTCTCCATTCATAGTACCGCACCTCAGGTGAGCTTTCTGGTATATTTTAATTATCACACTGCCTGTATATTAAAATAGCCTGTAAACATGTTTAGTGTGGCAAGCACTTAAAATCTATTTATATTACCCATATTTTTCAGTTTCATTTCATGCTACATTTATTAAAGCTATTCTAAATTTCCTTGTCGTGTCCACAACAGCCTGCCAACCAGAGTGTTGAATAAGAGGATTTAATTGTGAATGGATCTCTGTCCCTGAAATAACTAACTTACATAGACTCCAGGAAGGGATGTTTTGCCTGCCTTATCACTTGCCTGAAGACGGTAAGGGCATAGCTATCAAAATTACCCTCTGATGTAATGCAGTGAGTATGACTCCTCTAAAAAGCTGCAAGTTGTAAGTGTCACAGTCACAGTTTGTGGAGTTACCATCACAGAGTCCAGTCTGCTGTGAACTGTCAAGTCAAATGATCTTTTTGTAAATTTGTAAGCTTTCTGCCCGAGAAAGCACTTACAAACAACCAGGTGTTGTTTGTTTAAATCTGCCATTTAAAGTCTGTCTTGTTTGATCATCAGCATTTTGGTCCACAGCTCAATAACTCAGCTGCACTGACGAGTTTTCTTCATGATATATGCTATTTGCAATTTCTAGTGCAAACCAGAAGTGAATCTGATTACTAGCTTGACATCTACAGAGCCTTATATTAATGCATAAATATGAAGATGTGACATATTGGCCATCAGAGTCCTAGAAGCTGAGTATGAAAATATGGCTATTTGCATACAAGCATAATCTGAAGATATTGTTTACATGTACAGTACCTGTATTCAGAGCTACATAAAGAATCAGCCAGCTAGCCTTCATGATGTTACAAAGCAAGTCTGCTAAGTTTTCCAACTGCATCTTTTTAACATAATTCATCCTTTGTTTACCATGACAGGGCACATCCAGATGTGATATTTAATTGTAGGTCTTGTTAGTAGTTGTAGCTAGATGCAGAAGATATAGAAAGGATGGAAGAGCAGGAACAAGAGCTTATTGTAGGTACTGCCTTTCTGGTCTAACTTGAGCCTTATACTTGTATAACTTGAGCATTATACTAACCTGGCTTAAGTTTTCATTGAACAAGGGCTGACTGTGCTGAATTTAGCAGATTTTTTTTTTCAAAGTCAGAATTCTGCCTTAAAAATAACAAACTGAGGTTTAATTTATGTAATTTACTTTCATGCATTTATGAACCATGCTTCTCATTTCTGTATATTGCTTGATTTTTCTGCTTCCACATGCTTGGATTACATGACACTTTGTTCCAAAGCCACTTAGTTCTCACTGAGAGTGATCCTCATTTCCCTATGACCTGCCTAGCTGAAAAAATCTTCTTGGTGTATTTATATTAGAAAAAAAATGGCAGAACTATAAATACTGCTCCAGCGATGCTTATCAGCCTAAAACTGTACTGAAGTGTGCCTTTTTACCAGTATAACTAAATCAGCAACAGAGATGCTACTCTGTTGTCCTCATAGATGCCCATCATTAGCTCACTGTGAAAGTCTCATTTATTGTGCATAAGTAGGAAAAAAGTTTTTTCTTATCAATAAAATAAGACACAATTTCAGTGCCAGAAAGATGCACTTTTTTTTTTTTTTTTTTTTTTTAAGGGCGAGAAACTCATAGGATCATGGAATATTATGTGTTGGACGGGACCTCTAGACCTCTAGAGATCATCCAGTCCAACCCTCCCTTCCAAAGCAGGATAACCTAGGTCAGGCCACACAGGACTGCATCCAGGTGGGTTTTGAAAATCTCCAGAGAAGGAGACTCCACAGCCTCTTTGGGCAGCCTGTGTCAGTGCTATTACCCTTACAGTAAAGAAATTCTTCCTCATGTTGAGGTGGAACTGCCTATATTCTATTTATGCCCAGTAGTCCTTGTCCTATTACTGGACACCACTGAAAAGAGATTGGCCTCATCCTCTTGACACACACCCCTCAGACATTTATAGACATTAATAAGATCCCCTCTCAGCCTTCTTTTCTCAAGGCTAAAGAGCCTGAGGGCTGGTCTTTGGAGCAGAGACTGAAGCAAAGAAAACATTCAGCAGCTTTCTAAGGAATAGGCTGCACGGTTTGGTCCTTGAATGTTCATCCATCTGCATGCTCCTCATTTTTTTCAATCATTTCTTTTCATTTTTTTCAAACATTTTTTTCAATCTAGTACAAGGCCATTAAATCAAGCTGCCCTGTTTTGCATTTTCTGTGTGAAATGGAAAATCATTGAGGGAATTACAATGTTCATTGTCTCTGGACAGCTTTGCATTTCATCTGCATTTGGTAGGGCTAAACCTTTAAGAAAACCTTTGCAAAATCAAAGAGCTTCAAATTGAGCTGAGTGACCTGGCAAGAAATCAGAGTAGCTTGGTAGGAGGATGTGGTCACAGCAGAAAGCCAGACATATCCTAGGCCAGCTGATTATTGCTGCAGGCCTCCTTGCTCCAGAGTCCTGACCTACCAGGAGCCTGAAAGGGAATTTCACTGGAGAGCTTCTTCTTGTCTCTCCCTTGCCCGGGTGCTCCATCCCTTACCCTCTGTGGGCAGTAGCAGTAGCACGGCCTACACTGACTTGACTTTCAGGTTATTGTGGTGTGAGTCACAACCCTGCTACATGCTGCATGACACCCGCAAGGGCACACTGTACAAACAGCGTGACTGGGGAGGTGCTTTGCCTCTTGCTTGGATATCAACACTCAGCCACAGGGTGAAAACACAGGGAGAAAATGCTCAGGGACTCTGGTTCTCCCTCCCCAGGCTCTCTAGTACAGTTGGAGGAGAATTCAAGTTACACCTGTTTGGGGAAGGTGTAACCTGTGACTTGGGCTGCCTAGCTGGCTCAACAAGCAGGAACGGGTCAGGGTGATGCAAGCCCTGCCCCTGCCCTTCCCTGCAAGACTATTTGTTCCCTCATAAGTATCAAGCAGACTCTGACACTTTAAAGTAGGGGGGAGGGGAAAACAGACACACAACCATCTTTGAAAGCTACAGACGAAAATAATCTGGCGTTATTATGGTATTTTTACAGAAATACATTTAGTTGCTTTATTTCGGTAACAGGAATGTGGAATTCATGAGAGCAAGCACAAGACAGAACAGATATTCAGTGAATGGCTACTGAACCAGTAATCAAATATTATGGTGCTAGGACAAGTTCAATAATTTTCAGCAAAGTCCAGCTAAGAGTCTCGCAACAGAAAAGGATTCCTAAAGTATTTTACAGAAGTGAAGCTTGCTCATCTGTACTACTGAAAAGGTCAATGTAGTCACTGTTTATGAATCTGGTTTTGAGGTGTTCCAGGAAAAATACAATAGTGAATAAAGGGTGCTTCATCCACAAAAATATATTTTCAAGTACTCTTAGAAATGAAACAGTCACCAGCTCTTATGACACTGGATGCTTCAAAATGGATCCTTTCAAGGGAAGGAGGACAATAAACCATTCTTGCAGGAAGTCTCAGTTGCTAGCAACGTTGGCCAAGTTTAAAATTTGCTGGAGAGGAGGAGATGAGGATGTACTAAATCAGACTGGGCTGAAGGTTACAACTGGACAAGCAATATATTATTTTCACTCTACTGGACTAAGTTAGATCCTTGTTCTGCTTATAAGCAACCTATTAACTGCTTCTAAAATTTCAAAACAAGAAAAAAAAAAAACCTCCCACGTGCGTCACAAATTGGAATTACTTGTACAAAACATTCTTCAAACAAGTTTAAACTAATGCCTATTGCAAGTATTCCTCTGAGTATTCGACATTTGTGCCATGATATTTGTGAGATTTGTGGCATTTATGATGTATTTATGCTTCATGAGCAAGTGCCTCACTCAGAAGGCTGTTGCTATTCTGCCCTGGGAGTTCTCCCCTTTCCAGGGAGGCACTGCACTCCCCTGAAAACGAGGGAAAACAAGGGAAGGTGGGACATGGAATGGTGCTTCAGTCCTCTGATGTCTGTTCAGGGGTAACATTCCTGTATTTGGTTGAAGAAATTCAGCTACTAGCCTGACATACACTTTGGCAGATAAGCAAAGCAAGTCTCTTGTCTCTTCTCAAAGACCTAACATGAGGTGAGGCCATGATGCAAAAAAAAATTACTTTGTGATGTTTCCCAAGATTTCCACTTGGAAAGTGGAAAAGCCACTAGGAAGAACTCTTAAGTCTCAGCTCCACGAGCCATGTTAACTAGAGACAAATATAATCTCAGACAAAACTTTTATCTTCGGTTTTGAAATCTAGTGCTTGAAATATGCTAAATTTTCACTAAGCAAAACAGCTAATAGAAACGGATCTGTATACATAAGCCAGCCTTCTCATTCTGGGGACCTGAATCACGACTTTTGAGTGCTTTGGTTAGCAACTCTGTATTTAACTGTGACCAAAATGTTCAAAAATAGTTCCTCACTATTTATGCAGCTATATTTATGCTTGGTAAAAGCCACACTAAGCTACTAAAAAAAGAAACCCAGAATTTGGCAGCTAGCTAGGGCATGTTAACAAAGATCAATATGTAACACTGACTCTTCAATCTAAAGTTATCAATTATTGCCTCTGCAATGACAGAGTGACAGAGACTGACTGGAGCTGCTCTGAAGTAGTCCTCATCTTGTCACTCTTTCTTCAAGTGTGATGCATAGAGCAATAGTATTCAAATTGTCTGACCTCCCAAAAGGGCAGGCTCACCAGGCAAAAATTATATTTCCTTTTAAAGTGAAAAACACTGTGATCTTGTAAGGTACAGAAATGGAAAGCTGTGGCAACTGTTCCTGATTGAACACAGAGAAACCTTAAACAATTACCTGCATTTCCTGCTCTTGTCTGCCCCAATCTGATTTATTTGTTGTTATTACTTGCTATTATCCACTCACATAGGTTATATTTTTGAGAGCTGTTTTTTTGGGACAGAAACCATCACTTTCCTTTTTTTTTTTTTTTTTTTTTTCCCCAAGACAATAGTAGATATTCTGGTGTTACTCTTTTGCTTGCTATATTGTAAGTATTAAATAAATGATTATTTGAGTCAATCAATTCCTACTCTCAGTGTTGTGTTCAAAGCTTTGATAGGAGGCAAACGAAGTACTGAAAATCCATTTGTTTGGGCCTCTGTGTGGGATACTTTCAAATTCCGGAATACAGGGTTTGAAAACTGACATCTGGAGTAATAAAGATAAGGTTTTTTTATCTACTCTACATGCCTTTTGACATATGTAAGCATTCTAGATGGAAATTATGTCACAAATGTGTCCATCCCGTTATATGATTGGCAGTCTCAACATGACAAAACGTCTTAAAACTCCTCCAGCTTAAATTACAAATATATCAGAACCTGGTCAATCCTTACTCAGAGAAGTAACCAACCTCTTCTCATCCTAATGTGGCTTATGCAAATGCCAGACAGTCACAGCTGCACCTCCTCAGGGCACCAGCTGCTCCCTATGTGCTAACCTAGGAGACCAGGACAGACTACAGGTGGGTCTGTCATTGTATTGATTAGTAGAAAAAAACCCTCTAACCCAAAACAAAAGATAACACAATAAAAAAGAGAATGTATACTGCTCTAAACAGGGCAGGTAGCTCTTGAGGGAAACTCCTTTTCTGTAAAATAAAGCAATATTGCAATACACTGGCCTGCATGTAAGCCTGTGCTGGCACTATTGCCTTGAAAATAATATGATGGAAATTTCTCCATCTCTCATTTTGATTTTCAGTTATTCTGCCTGAAACTCCTGTATATCCTTCCTTTCTAAGACTTGTATCATCCTGTCTCTGTGGTGCAAAATCTTGTGTTGAGTTATTTATTTCTATCTGTACATTTCTTACACGTACATACCGATATGAATATGCTATATGCACTTTAACAGGATGTGTGTGTAAAACAGACTTGCATATGTAACTGGTAACTAATGTAAAGACTAACAGGTTTAAAATTATGCAAAAGGTGTTTTGGATGACTGTATTGGCTATAACTAGCTGTGTCATGATGTTTGATAGCTACTGCATGACAGACTCTGCACATTACTCAATAGCACTTAATTTAACTTTTTGTTAAATATGTACAAGAAGGACATAGAAGCATCCCTTATTTTTATCTTCAGAAATCAGCTGCCATTACTCTGGATTACATGGGAGATGGGATCTTAGAATCCCTTCATTTTACACCACTAGGACACATTGCCAAGTAATTTATCCAGTTAGTGTTGGAAATGAAGATTATGTGTACGATAAAATATGCAGAGTGAACTATGCAAATAACTGTGCCTTGTGACCTGCCACAGTGGTCCTCCTGTAAACGTTCCTGGGAAGATACTTTGTCACTTGAGAAGCTGCACTTCCTCCCCATCTTCCCCCTGCCCACAGGGACAGCATCAAGAGACTGAAAAGCAAACAGGCCTGATGCCCACGAGAAACAAAAGTGTGTTTCTGTCCTTCTATGGGTTCTACCTTTGTAGAAATTAAATCCTGCTCTTAAGACAAAATTCACATGAGCTACCTGGAGAACAACCCTTTCAAGACTGCCTACAAAACACAAAGAATTTTTTCAGTTGAGTTCTTTCAGCCTATTGCTGATAGACATATATTTGTGTGTGTGTGTATATATATATATACACAAATACTAAAAAACAGATTTTAAAAATTCCAAAATATTTTTCTGTACTTTTTTGATATTTTCATGTTCTCTAGCTCTGTCATTTTACCAAAAAGACAAAAATATTTTATTAATGCTAACTGCTATTATGCTATTCAGCTGCCTAATGAAATGCCTTCGAGTGCAATGCGAAACCCACATGCTCTTCTTTCAAATCCAGAGGATTTGAAAAATGTAATTGTAATAAAACATAGTCTGTTTGTTGGTCCAGCTTACAACCCAGTACCCAGCAGGAAAAGTCACAGTGAACATAAGCATGAAAAAGAAAAAAAGGTAAACAGTTCTTGCTAGTATTACATATATACATCTGTAAGAACAAGGCTGACAGTTATCTCAGAGCCCTGAACACCAAGGTTTTCCTTTGAGAGAAACTGTTCACAGTTTTTTCTTTAGAAAGACGACTCTGAGCTTGGATTCTTTCCTATGGTGCTGAATGCCAGCTTGTTCTGCAAACAAAAGGAAGGAATTTAAAAGGACACAAAGCTAAAGGACTTCTGGATAGTCAGGGAATTGTAATAGAAGAAAGTTTGCACTATTTAGAGATGCAGAACTTACTTCATTGCAGTATGTGTGCATTGCTCTTCTTCTGTCCAAAGTGACTCTTCTACCTGTGAAACTGAATAGCTAATAGAAGGGCAGGAAAAGGCCCTCATAAAAATTGAATGACTCTTTTTTTGTGTCTTGTTGCTGTTTTTTTCCCAGCACTAAGAACAAATGACCCTGAGATTATTGAAAGTGATACTTCCTCTGCAGGTCTTGGTATTTAGGAAGTGTTTGCTCTATTTATTTTTATTGTCTGTGCTAGACCTTTTGGTTCCCTGCCCCTTTGCTCTGGTGAGCAGTGTCTTGAGGCAGAAATGGCACCAGCAGCACAAGCTGAACAAAATGCTTCTCTGGCCCATCAGTGAAGCAGATGGGATTATATGTTTATCTTGTCCCTCAAAGGTTGCCTGCACTGTCTGGTCAGTGCAGTCTGGCAGGCTCCAAGAGCTGCAGCTCTGCACTCCAGCTAGGAGAAGTTGCACCTTTTTCCATTTCCATCTAAACCCACCACATGGCAAGGCCAGGCCATTTTCCTCAGACCCTATTTTGAGATGAATAGAAGCCAGGTTCGTTATATGTTTGCTTGTCACAGTGTGGAGAATGATTTAGTGCCTGACTCCTTTATGGGCAGCAGCCCTCTGGGCAGAGGGACGAAGTGGTGGCACTCATCCAGATGGACATCCCCTGGGTGACTCGGCCTGGCATTCACAAGACATGCTGGGACAGAGGCTGAAGGACCAGCAGAAACAGGACAATGGAGTAAAGATGATCTGCAGAAAGGACACTGCTCCTTCCTACACTGGTCTGTAGCTGGGGGCTCCATAGCTAGCGGCAAAGCCAGGCAGAGGTGACTCACTGAAGTGACTCAGAGGTGACCTGTGACACAGCTCGCCTCTGACAGCATCTGCTCTTCTGACCAGAGACCAGATGACCAGCTGAGAAGAACAACTGCTTTGGGACGTTCCTTGTGGGAATGGGGAACTGTGGGGTTGTCTTTGGCATTGGGGAGGCTTCACCTCCCTTGCCCTTTGGCACATATTACCGTGCCATCTGCCAGAGAACACCTCTGGCAGCAGGTCTGCCTGGTTAGACGGTACACGTGGCCCAAGCCAAGCCCTCAGGTTTTGCATTTGAGGACACGCAGAGCACCCACAGATCCGCCGCCGGTATGGAGCAGGAGGTGTGGGAGCTCACGGCAGCCACAGCCTGGTGCAGAGGTGTGGGAAGCAGTCACACCTCTGGCCACGGGAGGATGGCCTCATCCCTATCAGCCCCTGAGTCACACAGCTGTCTGCAGCTTTAGGCATGTCTGCTAGCACCACAAGTCTCTCTGCTGCCTGAGTAATTTCTATCTGCTTTGGAGACGGAAGTCAGGTGAACTCTAATGATGAGATTGACTGAAAGATTACCCTCCCAGCTCACTGGTGCTGCTTTGCCACCCCAGTGCTTTTACTGCACGGCTCTTCTGAGAAATCACATGAATGAGAAACCAAACCCACACAGTCATTTATGGCAGAGTATGGAGGGATGGGTTAATGGTGTGAATAGTCTGGGGAATAATCTGGTCTCAGGGACAGCTGAAACCTTTTCTCTAAGTCAGATTTAATTTGGAAACAGCTGTAATGGCTCAAAATGTTACCATTTCCTTGCTATCCTTTGCAGTGCGGTCTGAGCTGCAGCAGATGAGAGCTTTTAAGCTCAGCGAAGTGACTGTGCTCAGAGGCAGGTGGATAGTGCTCTTTCAGGAGGGTGATCCCTCAGAGCAGACAGCTGAAAACAAATGGTCAAATGCAGGCCATAGTATCTTAAAGCACCGAAGCTGTTTGTATTGTTGTGAAGGTTAAGCCATCTTGTTTGTCATTTGAAATTCCAGGCTATCAGAATTTTCTATGTACATTTTCTAAGGAACATTTTAATAATTAACCAAAGTAGTTTTACACGAGCAAAATATATATTGATTATTTTGGGGCTGTAGAATGCTTGTTTATGTTTTTCCTCAAATGTCTCCAAAAATATCAAATTTGCACATATGGGATGTATAACTCAGAAAAGCTGCTGCAGATCATGATATTGGATTTATTTGTCAGCAAAATCCTCTCAAAATACAGAAATTATTTAAGTGCTAATGGCACTTAAGATAAGCTTGATGTTTTGCTCTTTTATGTAAGTAACTGCAGTGTCCTAAAGCACTTCAGACAATTTTTCTAGGATGCAGAGGTCACTCTGAAATTTTCTGATGACCCAGTCTGATTGATCTTTCTTATGTAAGATGACAAAGACACAAACAAAACACCAAATACACAAACAAAATTATTATGTGACATCCCCTTTGAAACAGTTCCTAACCTAGCCTCAAACACCTCTGGAAACTTAAAAACACCTTAGGGGCTTCCTTAGGTTAGGAATGCATGAACCAGAAAAATCATATTTCTTGACCAGAAAAGTAGACCTTGCTTTCTAGAGTAAGCACAAAAGTTCTTTTCTTTTTAAGTTAATTTCAGTCCAAAAGTGATCTGGGCAAAATCACAAAGGCTATATATCTAAAATACTGGCTCCCCTACACATTCAGTAGGAACACTGAGCTTAAGCTCACCAGCAACTCATGTAGCCACAACCTTGAGCAAGCAGGCAATACTTTTCATTCTTAAAGCTGTTAACAAGCACAGACTCACTACACAGAAATAGAGGAAGCACATAAGCACATGTTGTCACCCTCATTTTACTCGTAGGGAGCATAAGAATTGCTTTACCCAAAGAGGGTCATCAGGTGCTGGGTTTAAGTATGCAGGACAAAAAAAAAATAGCTACCAAAGCAATAAAAAAAATCCAGGTGAGGCTGGAACCTACAGAAAGGAAAAAAATAATTGTTTAAAGAAAGTCTCTCTACTTACTGCACATATAAAGGCCTCTTCTGGAGCTGTGCTGTGCTGGGTGTTTACTGGGGTCCAGTGACTTGGGTGGAGTGGCACTGGGTAAGAAACAAACTGCAGAAGCAGCAGTAACAGATTTAAAGGTCACCAAGCTCATGCACTTTGGTAAACAAGTGAACACTGCAATGCTGCGAACACTGTGCCTACTGTCTATTGCACTACATGCCATTACTGTTATGCTATTACTCTTTTCACTGTCATTACAATAGAAAACTCAGTAGAGAACTGTAAAGCATCAGATTATCAGAGGATAAAGTGCAGGGTATCAAACAAAGTAGCTTGCATACATGTCCATGGTGGAAAAGTGATATGAAGGTACTCGCTTCATGGAGACAATGACTTGCTGCTGGCTCCATGTAACATCAGTCTGGGAATACATGAAGAGTTGGGTATTGAAATGATTTTTCTTCCCCTAATAAAATAGACCGAAAACAGAACCTGTGTGTCCCATTTTCCATTTACTTGCCTTAAAAATACTGTTGTTTCCTTTTATGTTCCCTACACTTATTTTCCTCCAAGGTTCTGTAGCTCAGTTCTAAGGCAAACACAGCATATAACAAAAGGCTTGATAGAAAGGGCATGGAAGCTGTTGGAAGTGGTTCCTTGCCACTGCCTTTTGGTCTTCCGTGAAATAACTAAGGAAGAGAAAGGGACCCCCTAGCCCAGCTCCTCCCAGGGCTGCCACAGGGCAGCTATGGGTATCACAGGCCTGGCGGGAAACCTGTCAAGATGATACATGGGGTAGGAGGACTCTCCAAGAGCACTTTCAGACTGAGGAGGAATTACTGCCTAGGGGGTATGGAATTCATGATGGGATACAGTAGAACATCTTAGAATTGTATAAGACTTATTTTGGGATGTATTGGTGAGGAAACAAAGGTGTTTCAACATCATTTGAGGAGGAATAAGTGTGGAAAAGCAGGGAAAATAGGATAAAAGAGTCTAACAGCATGTAAATGGATGTGTGGTCAGTACCTCTGCGTAGCTATGTTCTGCACCCTATCAGTATTGTGTGTCCTGTCTTCCAATTTAACTCCATTGCTATTTTTCTGGGTGAGGAAGCCTCTATTCTGTGTGTCTGTCTGTGTATGGAGGTTTAAGGCACAGTGGCAAATAGAGCACTCTGTGTTTAGTACGTGTGAGTGTGTACATCAGTGTGTAGTCACCAGAGAGCACCAAGCCAGTAAGTAGGGTAGAGGCCTGGGATCTGGTTATCAAAGCAGCCATAAAACTGGTTCAATTACTGGGGAGATCAGAGTGGCTGAGAGTGTGTTACTGGGTGGACAAGCAGGCTTCATGGTCATGTGGCTGGACATGTATGTATGGGTAAAGGTGTCTGTGGTTGTGTGAATGTTGGGAGCGTGTGCTTAGACTCAGTATGGGCTGAACCTGCAGCAACTCTGGTAGGCTGATGCATTTGGCAACACCTGACAAAAAGTATATGTATATATATATGTGCTCAAAGGCAGTAAAAGAAAGCTGAATCCTGTTTCTTCTTGATATATTGTTATGAATCTTCATCTGTCCCTACTATATGCCTCAAAATAGGCTTCACATTTTTTGTTTGCTGCAGTTATTGCAATACTTATACAGTCAGATGTCTGCAAGCAAATTTTGAGAACTAATAAAATTAGCTTGGGAGCCTCAAGCACGTGTCCTTTAATTAACCCCACTGCTTTTTTTCCTTAAAATGAGTTTGCACACTAAATTAAATATTAAGGCACCTTTCCTAATTAATGTGTACTGGTGTCTTCTAGTTCAAATTTCTGTGAAAGCTTGATTTTTTGCCTGCTTTTTTATGTATTTCATAGCACTTTCATAGCTTTGTCTCTCACTGCCCTTTTGTTGCCAATGTCTATGCCATTGCTTTTCTGATTACTTAGTCTTCTTTCATTTTTTATCTCAGGTCTAATCCTCTTTTCTCACCTAGGTGTAATGAAGAAGGAATTTAGTAATACACTTACTAAGGTCAGGCTTTTGCAAGAGTAGAATGAATTAAAAGCAAAGCTCTTTTGGGCAGTTGCCATTTCAATAATCAATTACTTTCCTAGGGAGAGAAAAAAATGCCAGTGGTTCAGCTTTCTGGCTTCCAAGGTACAAGATATGCATAAGACCTTGAATTTCCTTACCTTTAATCGGCCCTTCCTTGACACTGGTGTGCAGTTCATTGTCGCAGGCTGGTTCAAATTAGCAAGATATCATTCTTGTTATGGGAGAAATCCAGCTCTGGAAATAGTGCTTACAGTTCTCTGCAACATTTCTGTGATTTTGCAAAGGAAAACAGGTGAAAGTCTGTCTCTGGGTATCATGTTTAAATTCTCCCTTGCACAGCTCTCTTTTCCTTTCCATCAGCACTGACATTTCAGTCTTGAATCACTTGTCCTTTTGCTTTCTGGCCTTTTTAATCATTTCAACAAGAGTGAAAGAAGCAGAAGAGACTGGAATCAAGTTTCCATATAAATTTAGGTCAGTGGGATGAGCAAGGAAATAGCAAAGGAGTTGTGAATTAATAACCAAATACTTCCTCCTACATGCAACAATGTGTTTGCTAGGATCTTTATAATTTTGAAACTTGTGCGGGTTTTTTTTGCTTGTTTGTTATTGTGGTTTGTTTGTTTATTTGTTTTAAATTAAAGGTCATAAGCAGCACTGTTCCAGGCATCTACAAAACATCACTTTTTAAAAGAAAATTTGTGCAGATAAATAGTAAGATTAAAGGACGGACTGGAAAAAAAATCAGTTTTTATGTTCTTAAAAGCAAAGCCCAATTTAATTTTCATCTTTCTGGCTGATCTGGAGACCAAGGCAGATTCAGTTGCAAAAAATATTTTAGTACTATCTTCTGCCCAAATCGAAGTATGATTTCAGATAATGATTATACTTATACTATATGACTTTTTGCTGCCTATGGACAAATAATTGGCTCCCACATTTCTTATATAATGCTGAGTTTATTGCAAAAAGAGTATAATATTTTGTAAATCGGAGGTAGACCAGTTAGAAGCTCTATGGAAATTAAATGCTTTTTATTCATATTTTTGCTTTTTCCTTCAGCGAATGAGAACAATTTGTGGAGAAGGAAGAGATTTTCATTACTGTTATGTATTTTCAGTCCTTGCTGTCTTTGGTGATAAACAAGCACAGTGTGAAGGACAAAGAAGTGATGTAGGTAGAAAAAAAAGGCATAACTGTTGAAATGAAAAAGCATCAGTGGAGGTTACCAATGCCTGTGTCAATGCCATACCCATGCAGCCTTAAACTGAGACATCTGTTTCCCTGCTTTTCCCATCCCATTAATGGCAAGCATGTTGAAGTGGAAGGAGGGCTTGTTCAGAATATTCTTGAGCAAGCTCCCTGTCAGTTGGACACTGTGTACACTCTAGGTGGATTTATCTGATCAAGGGCAGAGATCTACAGTGCAGATGTCTCCTGCCAGCCTCACTGAATTCCTTTAGTAGTCAATGAGAGAAATGAGAACTCCCAGGATGTGGCTCACCCCAATGTAGACATATATGTTTGGTCAGACAAATTTTTCTAAATACCTGTTCCTCATTTGATTGGAAAGGGAATCTGAAGGGTAAGTAGTTAGTCACAGACTAGTTAGAAATCAGTATTTAACTAATATCTTGGTTCTTCATATCTGTTCTGAGAATTTTGAACTTAGATTTAAGCTCTGTACTCATCATGAGTACAGAGCCTCTTACATACCTGAATGTTTCTGTTGTGTCTGCTCACTGCCACAGAACTTCAGGTTTTCTCTTGATAAAAACCTTGCTTCTTGCTGGCTTTCTTAACAAATAATATTTCAAGATAATTGAGGCCATTCTCAGTATGCTTTCTCAAACTGTCTTTGGACATGCTATGCCAAAACTGGACAATTTTGTTACTAAGGCCTAGCTGGCTTGCGAACAACTGGAATGCTCAGTCCCTTTTTTGCAGGCTTGCTATACATCTAGCTGTTTTGCACTTCATTTTACATAACTCTTTTGTCTGAGTAAAATTAAGCTCTTGCACTTCCCTTTTTCTCTGGCTGGTCCTCCAGTTTTTCAAGATAACTTGGAGTGCTGCTTCTCTTCATGTGTGCCTGAACACAGTCAGGCTTTGTGTCAGTGATAATTATTCCATCAGACAGCTGAGTCATGGAGATTGTAAGTGCTATAGAGCCTAGCTGGTAACTTGACCTCTGTAGTCATACGACAAGACTACCATGTATTTTTGCAGTGGTTTCAGTCCTTTTTTGGAAACTGCAGTTGCACAGTAACTATACGTTGTCAAACCAAAGGACGACCTAAGTTTACGTACTGCTTTTTCTCCACCTGCTCAACTGCTTTTCCCCATCTGTGCTGAGTGTGGCTTTCAGATGGCACCTGTATGCCAAGACCAAAGCCTCCCTTCTCTGTGGAGCTAGGAACTTCCACAAGTGAAAGTCAGTTTTAATAAGCTGCTAGGGCTTCAGGCAGAGCCTGACGCTAGGGAGACCACCATTCTAGACTCTGCCAGGTGCTTTTAAATAGTTTTCAGTGCAAACAAACTTCTGTTAGGAGATCCAATTAAAGGCACTTAAGTTAGAAAGAATTCAGTCTAAAGTCTGTGAAAATTCACTATTGTAAATGTTAGCCCATCCAGATCCTTCCCAATTTACATAAGTCCTTGCTTTCATGTTTTTACCAGAGCTTTAAGACAGAAGAATAGCCTTACTGGTTGGAATAGTGTCTAGTAGATAAGCTTTCAACATACAGAATTTTACAACAAACTTTGATAATTTTTATGTGTGTTGGCATGGTACAACTCTCCAATTGCTGGGAACTAGATTGAAGGCCCTTTGTGGTCCTGTATTCCTTATCTTGTAGGTAATCCTTTCATAACATGCAGAGTCCAGGATTCTGCCCAGAGGCATTGTCCATGATTTTCATCAATATTATCTACATTTTTAGTTAAACTAAATGAGGCATAGCAATTTCAGAAAAACAGCATGTTTAGTAAGACAAGACCAGTCCAACCATTCCCTGCACTCAGTGCAAAAATTTAAATATAATTTGTAACATCTTAGATTCCAGGCCATGTTTGAAGATTTAAAAATGGAGATTGGAACTGAGGAAATTATTAACTTCATTTACCACATTTGTTTGTTGATGTGGCAATCACACAAAATCAATAAAACTTTATGCCCTTACACACACAGCTTCCAGCCCCAGCTCGTTCATCCAAATCAGGGATTAACAAAACTGGTTTTCTCTTGCATTTCTATGCTCCAGTAAGATTTCTTTGCTTTATATTTGAATTAGTGGTCAAATCCAAATATTTTCAAGATCAAGTTTTTAAAATCCATTTGTGATTTTTGGATTTGCTGACCAGCTGCCATAGTCACTTAAAGAACATTAGATCCATGGTAGCTGAGGTTTGCAAAAAATCAAGGACCTTTCTTAAGGTGCCCAACTACCATCCCAAACTAGTCATATGTATATTTAAAGTACAAATCTTAGTAACTTTGTTCCACATTAAAGACCTGTATCATATCAATAGATCTGTAGCTTTTTTAATCAAAATGGGTGCCATGCTGTAAGCTGATGCAAGATTCTGTATGATTCTAGGGATGGGCTTCAGATACAGAACTCAAGTATCACACAGTATCAGGCTTGAGAAATAGAGCTGTAATCAAGGTGGTGAGAAAATGACTGCCTGAGACAGCCTAGAGAAACTGCTGTATTTGGATACTCTGTTACCCAGGGCAATTTCCTTGGTTATCCTTTTATAATTACTTTCATGAAAAGGATACAATTCAGAGAAGGATATCTTTCTGATGTTCTTAAAATTAGACTTTTAGAAGTCTAATAAAAAGCCCTAGTTAATTTCAGCTAAAACATTTATTAAACTCCATTGAAATGTGGACCTTATCTGCTTATTGCCTCTGTTCTATATTTCACTTTTGCAACCCTAATTTTAATCCTTCTTTTCTGAAATCAATTTTTTCAAAAAGCAGCATGAGCTAGGGCACAGAACATTCATTCTTTTCTATGGCTACTTTTTGATGAGGCTTGCTTATTGCATATAGAAATAAGAGCAAAATTGGCTTTTAGCAGATTAAAATGTAGTTTTCAGTTTCCTAGTTGTGACAGGATTGTTTTTCAAGGAAGCACAGGTGGGTTGACAAAATGCTGAGCAAGATGGTAAGCTTTTAACAGATTCAGGCATTTGGGGTAAACATTTCAGTGAACACAGTACACAATCAGCTTTTGTGAAACATCAAAAAGTGTGGGTTTTTAAACATTAGATAAGCCTATTCTATTGTTGCAGCAGCATTTTTAAGATACTAAGCATGTCAATAGCTTTTAAGATAATAGCCATGTCAATACATTTTGTTCAATTATATAGTAATTCAGAAATACCACATGATGAATAGAAAAATTACAAAGTATAGCAGGAATGTGTTGTGCTGGGAATAGTCAAAGTTTATTTCTAAGAGAAGAGCCTGCACAGCAAGTAGATCCAAAGCAAGCCAAAATAGGTTTATTTATATGGTTGTCTTGATCAATTTTCCTGTGCTTACAATAGGATGGGATTCAAAATACAGTGATGCACATTGCATTATGTTTTAATGGGATAATGGTAACAAACTGGCACACAGATTTAACCTGAATATGAGAAGATACTTATTTACTCTAAGGTTAACAGAGCACTGGAACAAATCACCCAGGGAAGCTGTGGAGTCTCCATCCCTGGAGACATTCAAAACCCACCTGGACTTGTCGCTGTTTAATCTGCTCTAGGGGATCCTGCTCTAGCAGGGGAGTTGGACTAGATGAACTCCAGACATCTCTTCCTGTCCCCACCATTCTGTGATTCTGTGTGTGATTTTAGTGCTGAGCCTTTTTGCTGCCAATGTGTTATTGTTCCTGTATGAGAAGTATGCAAGGTCTGTCTGCTCTTCAGGTAGATTCACACAGGTATAGCATTCCTGTTACTGGAGATTCCTCTGTACTGGAAATACTCTGTAAAGGTCAGAGTATTTATGTTCTTTCCATTCTCCCCACTGTGTTTTCTACAATTATTTTTATTTGCTTATATAAAATATATTTAGGTATGATAGAATATTCAAATTATTCTGGGTTTTTTGGTTTTTTTTTTTTTTTGTTTTTTTTTTTTTTTTTTTTTTTTTGTTGTTTTTGTTTTTTTTTTTTGAATCAGTGATCTGCTTTACATGTGAATTTAGAGCAGTTACTGTGCACTGAAGAAGGGACTTTGGTTTGTCTTTTCCTTAGAGCAGGACTTTTTACTTCTCTGTACCCTGCAGTGCTTCTCCTGTTTCCAATACTGCTGCTCATTCCCCTAGCAATGCTACACTCTTGAGCCTGGTGGAGTGGGATCATGTTCTGCCTGCTTGCTGTTGAAAGGAAGTGCAGAACACACTTCTGAAGCCTAATTATGTCTGTGAAAGTATCACCAAGGTAAAATTCTCCCTGCAAAAGTCAGAGTATTGTCTCCCCATGGCTGGTCTATTGCAAAAGGCACCACAGACTGGTTAGCAGTCCAGTCTCAGTGGACTAGTCAGCTGCTAGTGCACATACCTTACCATAGGCATATCTTACTGCAAGGACAAAGAATATAACCTAAAGTATGAAAAACTACCCATATAACAACCAGCAAAACAACATTTATTTCAGCACTAGTTGATCAGTTCCAAAATAGCAGTTTACTGAAATAATGTGTATCTAGTGTGAATGAACAGCAGCATGGGATGATGTTTTACCTGTGATAGTCCAGTAAATTCACAAAACAGCTGGTTTCAGGTTTTGAGAATGTTGTTATTTTGACACTATGTTTCTAATTTCGGGAGTTTAGATATAAACTGTTTTAGGAACCCAGATGGTAAGAAGAAGCCCTGCTGATAAAACAATGGTGGTATTATGGCATTTCTCGGTTTCCAGGAACAGTATCAAAAATCCCTGGGAAGAGGCAGGGGGTGGGTGAGGGGCTGGAAGGGGAGAGAGAAGAAAAGGGGGATGTGGCAGAGCTGTGCTGCAGAAGCATGAAGTACAATGGAAAGTGGTAGTTTGTGCTGTGAAAATCTCTGCTAAAACTCTACTCAGTAGCACTGATTGTGTGTTAAGCTTCTGCACGTGCTGCAAAGCTTTCTCAGTCCTAGGTAGAAATTCTGACCTTTCGATCACTGGGGAACTGATGCTGAAGGTTTTCAGCCTGCTGATTTACAAATTACAGTTCTACTTTTCCTTTTAATACGTAAGTAAATACAAGAATATATCAGAAACGAACACAACTGAAGATGCCTGTTAAAAATCAAAATAATGTGCACCACGTCTCCTATTGCAGGTGTTGGCAGGGTGGGAGGAAGGTGAAAATGAGTATAAAATTAAAAAAACCCACCAAAAATAAAAGGGGAACAATCTGTTTTTTAAATCCAGAACACTGGATTTAAAAAAATCCAATCTAAATCTAACTCAAGAAAAATTAAATTTGAAAACATTTTAGAGCTCTCTGTGAAAGTTTTGCTCCTCTTATACAAACAAGTGCAGCAGGCAGAAGTGAAATTGAAATGCGAGTGCTCCTACCAAGTACCATCTGTTGAATGAAATCATTCCAGACACCCTTCTGGTCTTTATTCTCAAACGTTCCTGTGACTGCTTACTAATCTGTCTGATTTTTCTAACTCAGTTTTACCTCTTTCCTGAAGGTTTTTTTATTATTATTTTTTAAAAATTTAAACAGAAAATTAAATTAAGGGACTGATTTCTATTGTTCTTTGCCAATACTGCGATGTCAGCACAGTCTTAAGTCCAGAGAGAGAGATGCTTGGATTACCATGGAACAGTTTCTTTTGCTGCCATGGGAAAGAAGTGCCAAGCCTGGAGCATGGTGACACATCATCACCTCAAAACAGCAAGGGATCTCCCAAATGTGTATATTTGTTTTGCATTTTTTGGGTTATGTTAGCCAGTTGCCTTTGCTTTCCACACAGTTGCCTTACAGTACGTGAAAGTAGAAGCAAATGTGGTTGATAAAATACTGTGTCCAAACATTAAAAGTAAACCATTAATAATTTTTTTCATAAAACTTACGTTGTGGACTAAATGCAAATGAAGAGGGTGCCTTTAAAGCGTAAAATGTAAGAGTTGTTATTAATCTTCAAGAACATATTGAAAAACAACCATTCAGACATATGGCAAAATAGCCATCTGCTTTTCAGAAGTGTCTCTCTACAAATATTTGAGTGTTGCAATAGCCTTTAAAGTGCTTTAGAGAGTAGTAGCTGGAAGAGTTGAACAGCTTGACATTTATCAGTGGCCTGTACTTTTTTTATATATAGCAAATCAAGCATAAGGTCTATGAAGCCTACCCTTAGATGTAAACTGGAATGGAAATTATAAGACTAATATAAGTAAATTAACTAAGATTAATGTAATTATTTTAACTGACACCTGTCCTTTCCAGCTTTCTCATCTGTCATTTTTTTGCAAAATCCTCCCAGGGTATTGTTACTTCTTCCCACATAAATCTCTGTTCAAACCTGCCAACAGCTCATCTCTTATTTTCTGTTCCATTCCAGCTCACACTTCTTTGGTAAAAAATATTTTTTTGTGTGTGAGACACACAAATGGCTTGTGAAGCCATTGGAGATTTTGTAACTGTTCTGATTCAAGACAAAGAAATTAACTGAGCTCTTTAAAATTCTCCTCACTGTCACATTAACCCTTCACTGTGCAAATACTTAAATGGCAAAAGGGTAGCTGAATTTTGTAAAACTACTGCTGGATTGGAATCCCTACTCAAATTCACAGGCATATGCATTCATGTGTCCTGAGAACTAAAAATTATTAGGGTCTCATCTGTTTTTTTTCTCAATTTTGAAAAAAAATTTGGTAAGATTCTACTTATGAAAGATATGGTTCATTTCAAATGTGAATGAAAAAAATTGCTATTTTCTGCAGCTGAGTATATGTTTTAATGAACAACAGTAAAGAGGAGTACTACACACCACTGGGCAGTCAGAACATTTGTACAGCCTGTAGTTAAGATTCTACAAACTTTGGGTTTGATTAAGAGCGACATGGATAGTTACACCTCTTGCTGGGCAAGTCCTTAGATTCTGTCAGCCCCCAAACTGTATCTTGGCATGGTGTGACACCATGCAAGCCACCATGGGCCAGAGCCATGCCTGGGATTGTGATAACTCTTAAACATCTTGCACCATCATGGGATAGCGTGCAAGGCCAGGCTCTGGCCATGTTCTAGCATAGACGAAGTCTTTGTCCTCTCTTTACCAGACAAAGGACATCTTGGTACTAAAATCATTACCAGTTGGGCTGAAAGGACTAGGATTACTGCAAGAAAATTCCAGCACTTGGATGAATAAGGGACAAGGAAAAGATTGCATGTATTTATCCAGGGAGTTATTAGTACATCCAGCTCTGGGCATGGATGCAGATCACCTTCTGAGAGGGGTTGTTGTTGAAGAAGAGTCCAGGATGATCCTTCTGGTGAGGACCCCCTTGCTTTCTGGACTCCTTCTCAGAGAGAAGTCTAAACAAAACAAAACAAAACAAACAGGAAAAAAAGAAAAAAGAAAAAAGAGAGAAGAAAGAAGGAAAAAGAAAAAAGAATAAAGAAAAAATAGAAAAGAAGAAAGAAAAAAGAAAAGAAAAAGCTTTGGACACTAGGTTCTGTCACAGAGTTAGTTTATTGTAGCTCAAGATGGGTGCCTTCAAAGAGGGACCCTGCCTGAATTTTAACTGCCCCTTTTAAGGCCTCACAATTTGACCACACTTTTGTTCACATGATGTGCACATGACCATTCATCCAATTATCTTATATGATGATTACATCTTCCCTTTGAGATTGGTTCTACCTTCCTTTTCTGAGGCTTTCTATTCACCATCAATCACTTCTCATCAGGATAATTCTTCAACAGTCCAATTTTTCTAACTTAATTGTTTTTTCCATTGTATAAGACCATTTTGAGTAATTATCTCATTGTCTACATCTTGTTTCAATATTATTCCAGGTGATAAAGTAAAAGTTTAACTAAGGTTCAATCACAGGAGTTCAGCTAAAGTTTAGTTAGAATTGGAGCCTAAGGCCTTATCACTCCAGCTACTCATGCTAAGTTAAATCAGTTACGTCAAGCAGTTTTCAGTTTGCCCAAATCTTAAACATTTAAGCAATTAATTCTAATATTCTTTTAATCAATCTATTATCCCAAATATTCCTATAGTCAATCCATTTCTACTTTCAACAGCTGTGGATGAAGTTGCTAAGTTGAAAAGAGACTTTTGTGTATACTTCTCAGTCAGCAAGAGAAGGTAGGATCCTGGAACTGTGGCAGGCTGCACTACAGGCCTGGCAAGAGTGGCAGAAGACTTGGAACTAAGGAGTGCTCCAGGACAAGAGAGCTGTCACAAGACACAGTCACAGCTTAATAAAATGGAAGCATATTCAGAGACAAAGAGATATCCTTGCCCTTCCTCAAGTTGACAGGAGCAAACCTCTTAATGGAGGGGATGGAAAAGAAGAAGGTAAAATTTTCTGCAAACAATATGGCTAACAAAACATTTAATTGGAGTACTGCAATAGAAAAAAGGTCTCAAACATAGTCTTTGTTATGCACATATATTAATGTGCATAATTGATTCTGATTGTCCATCTGGACAACACTTCACACTACTGAAAAGCAGGAGGGAACATTGTGCCATGGTCATTGTTGCCCTTTGGAGGTTGCATCCCCCAAATCGAAAGCACTCATCTTTGGTACTTGTCTCAGTCTCTGAAGGAACTTGTAGAAAGTGGTGGACTTGACGGTAATGTGTGTAGATGGTGAGATAAGACACACACCAAAAACAATTTAAGAAAGATCTAGGACCAGTCTTAAACTAATATAGTGAACTGGGATTAAATTCAAAGCTTCATAGATTTTCCTGCCTTGCAATGAACTCCTCTGTGTTTCAGCTCTGTAGTATGAAGTTCTTCATCCTATCCCACTGACTGTGCTTCTATTTCTCTATCCTTATTGCAAGCCTGTGGAAAGTACAGTGCTATTAAAAGTTTATTCTTCTAATTCTTTGTCCTGTCAGTACCATCACTGATTTCCTGTATTATTGTTTATGACTGTATTTCAAGTTTCTGCTTGGCACTCTAAGCAAATAAAAATTCTCTATTAGTCTTTGTAATTCAGTTTTTAAGCTGTTACACATGTGATATATTCTCTATCTTCCATCTAAAATAGAGCTGAAAGGCACACACCATGTCTTGTCCTTCCTTTTCTAGCAGTCAAACTACATGACTGCACATCATGTTATGCCATTCTTTTTTTCAATTCTTTTTTCTGTTAAACAATCAGGAAGACAGGCTGTAGAAAAGGACCATCCCTCTTGACTCCCAAATGATATAAAAGGTCTGTCCAAAAACTAATTAGCCATTGCTAATCAAAACTAACCCCAGAGACATGAGAAGGATTCAAGAGCCAGCATCCCTTGTGCCCCACTTGTGATCCTGGGCAGACTGCTTGGATGTACAGCTGTCTAAGAGGTGCTTGTTGTGCATGTGGGTGTAGGAGTGTGGGCAAATAAACCTTATGAGGGAGTGAGTTTGAATGGGTATAATCAACTCCCTTAGACATTTTGTAAAATAAATCACCTTTCCATGAGTTTGGTTACATAGACCTTCAGCACAGATTACCATGCTGTGCAACAACAGCTGCAGATCAGCTCATGTCAGCACCTGGGCTGCAACAGAAGAGTCATTGATTCCTGTTGAGCATCACAGTAATGCTGCTACCCCATCTCAGGAGTGGAGCCTGCATCTTCTCTCGATTTCAGTAGCCATTAAGTATAATACATGAACATACTATCTCAGGTAACCCCAGGAGAGTTTATGCCAGCTGCTGTTAAGTCTGATTACTTTAGCTGCTCTATCTTGTTGATTTGGCTACCCTGCTTTTTACTCTAGAGCAGAGTTCAAAGCTCTTGGGTGGATTGCATACCTGGCAGAGATGGGTAGAGGAAGGACAGAAAGGACTGTAAATGAAGAAAAGCAGTCTGACTCATTACATACCATATACAGAAATAATCCCTCACATTGTTCTGTAAAAATATGAAACAAAATTAGGAAAAGAATTGAAATTAAATGAAATGAAGAACAAAATTGTGTGAAATAAAAGGCCAGTCTTAGCTCCTGGTTGCGTCTAGAGCTTTTATGCCTTTACAGCATACAGATTTATTATATGTGTGTAATAGACAGGGAGAAGACTTCCCTAGGCAAAGGTCAGGTTATGCTATTTATTTGCCCTTGTACAGCTGTAGTGATATATTCACTCCACTTCTGTGCCTCCAGTTTGGACATTACTGATACTGATGTATGGTCACATTTACATTCTTCGTTTTTCAGGGAGAAAATGAGGACTTTTAGTTTGTCTTGCTCAAGACAGTACAATATGCTCTCATCTCTTGAGGTCCTGGTTGTCCCCTGCCTAAGGAACTTTCTGTCTTTGTCAGAGTTTCTAGTTACCCTTCTTGGATAAATAAAATTATGTGATTTTGAGAAGATACAGCCCTTTCCTGGAAAGCAGTATGCACAGTTGAAATACGAGATTCCAAGTGCTACATTAAAATTATACTATATTTTAAGAACAAAAAATAGATACAATACATTATAAATTACTGCAAACTAACACTCTGATAAGTAATCGAACTGAAGGCTTGTTTCCCTCTTTCAGTATGCTCTATATTTTAGTGCATTCTACAATAAAAACAGTGAAGAAGCCATTCAAAACATCCCTTTCTCTGTGTAATAATCTCTCACTTATTTCTAGCTAGATGTTTCTTGTATAGAGGTTTTATGTCTCCTAGGTCTTTTGTGCTCTCCACATTTTCACTGACCTCTTGCATTATTAATGCCCATGCTTCCATTTTTCTCTCAGGGTGTTCCATAGGTCATGAAGACTGAATTGTGAGGGACATATATTATCCATAGGCAGGCTTTGTGCTGTGAATGCCTTTCAGATGGCATTCAGATGGCCTGGTAGTCTCCGTGTTCTGGAGCTGACCTAACAGCCATCACAGCAATTGTCAAGAATGAGAATTATTTTCTACTCCAGGTGCTATGCAGGGAGAAGAAAAGGGTCAGCAAAGGACCCTTCTCTTTCAGAAACTTCTCGTACTTGACAATTTACATCAGGCAGGATTCTCAGAATCTGGTTTGGTGGAAAAGGAAGAGAATTTTTTTCTTCAGTTTTGTGTATGGCCAATTCAGAACTGTTACTGAATCTCAGCACCAGAGTACACATGGTGCAGTGACATATCAGACAGACAGCTAAAAACCTCCTACATTTGACAGGGTGATACAAATCTTCAGTCCTTTTCAGCACTGTTGTTGACAACTTATTTCAGTACAAAGTAAAAGTTACATCAGATCCTTAGTACTTACCTTGCCTCAGTGTGTAAACATCAGAGGTAGGATTTAACTGTCCAAAAATAGATGACTAGAGCCTAGAGAAAATGTGGGTGCTCTCCAGAAGGAAATGGGAGACCTGGTTACCCAGGACATGAAGGCAACTGAGGTACTCAACCTCAGTTTTTGGCCTCAGCCTTCACTGGCAAGGGTTCAGGCCAGACTGCCCAAGTCACAGAAGGCAAAGTCAGGGACTGAGAGAATGAGGAAACACTCACTGTAGGGGTAGCTTAGGTTAAAGTCCATCTAAGGAAACTGAAGGTGCTCAAGTCCATGGGACCTGATGAGATAGATCTACACGTCCCGAGGGAACTGGCAGATTAAGTTGCTAAGCCACTATCAATTATTTTGAGAAATCATGGCAGTCTGGTGAATCCCCACTGACTGGAAAAGGGAAAACATAACCCCTTTTTTAAAAAGTGGAAAATTAACACCTGGGGAACCAGGTCCCACCTCTGTGCCAGGCAAGATCATGGAGCAGATCCTCCTCGAAACTATGCTAGAGGCACATGGAAAATAAGTAGGTGATTGGTGATAGCTGTAATGGCTTCACTAAAGCTAAATCATGCCTGACAAATTTGGTGGCCTTCTGTGGTGTGGTTACAGCATTGGTAGATAAGGGAAGAGCAACCAATGTCATCTACCTGGGAATATACTATGATTTAGAAATCCTCAGGCTTAGAAGACATGTGGATGGGGTTGGCAGAAATGTTACAGGATATGAAGGAGATCCAGTCCTTTCTGAAGTGGTAACTGTGGTCCCCAGAGGATTCCTGGGGAGTCCAGAATGGTATTAGATGATTTGCTTAAACAAGTCCCAGCCTAGCTGTAATTCTTCTGCCTTATTTGTATCTCACTGAGGCTAATGAAGGTTTTTTCCCTTTAGCTATTAAGATACATAAATACATTGTACTCTTCCATGATAATTTCAGACATGCAACAGAAGAAAACAATCTGTAATGCATTTGAGTCTTTTCCGTGCCTTATAATACTAAACTAAAGAACTACCAGATCTCATTATATATATATATATATATATATGTATGTATTAATACTTTATTTTGCACCAGCATAATTATTCTTAAGTAGCCCATTCCATTCTGGTGGTCCCTGCATCCAAACAATACCACTGCTCCCAGAATATGGTATA
This sequence comes from Heliangelus exortis, assembly GCF_036169615.1. Classification (NCBI taxonomy): domain Eukaryota; kingdom Metazoa; phylum Chordata; class Aves; order Apodiformes; family Trochilidae; genus Heliangelus; species Heliangelus exortis. The sequence goes on from NC_092424.1 coordinate 47,568,660, forward strand.
AATATCATTGCTTTTCTTTCTGACAATATAATGAAGTGCCATTTTAAAGAAAAACACTGACACACTATCTAGAAATGTCAACAATCAAAAAAGCATCTGCATTCATAGCCTCAGGAATAATTTTCACACTGTATTTATATAACAAGCTCTCTGGATTTGATTCAAATATCCATTGCTCAAGACTTTCATCATCTTTCTCTTGGAGAGCAGAGAACAGATGCTAATTTTTAAGGACTTCAAACTGTTTGAGCTGTGAATTTTGATGCCTGTGGTTTGATCACATTATTATTTTTTTTAATGCATGCTTTGTTAATTTCTCTTCAGAGTGAACACAGATATCAAAGGCCAGTCTGACTCTGATTTTTCCTCTTCAGCATATGTTTTGCAAATTCTGGTGACAAAATCTTTGTTGTTTACTACGACATCTATGACAATGCACTATAGTACAGCAGTCTATATATTTCTCCATTATATACTGGGTTAGAAGGTGTAGGCTCCATAACTCTATAGCTTTTCATCTTCTGTGGGTGTCAGAAATATTTGACACATCATGTGTATCGGGATTTTATACCTGTCTCATAACTGCTTTCTTTATGTTAGGGGTAAGGATACTATACCATCAGTAACTAGCTTTAATAACTATTTCATTTAGTTACTGTATTGTCAACCTCACCATTGCCTGCAAAGTAAGTTTTCTGGTTTATCATAGTTCTAAATGTGAAATATGCAAATAGTTTTATAAAGATTTTTAAAAGTTTCTGGTGGCTTTTAGCATAGTTGAACTTTAAAAAACAAACAAAACCCCCAAAACAAAAACAACAAACAAAACCCCACAAACCAACCAACCAAAAAAACCCAACAACCCAAAGCACTACTGTATTGACGTCATTGTAGCAGCTATTGTATGTGAGTCACAAAATATTCAAAATACTGTTTTGCTCTTAAGCTGACATTTTCTAGAATTATCGTCTTTCAACCAGATGTTCTTGTTTGGAAAAGTTTTGGATAAAATCCAGTCAGCAGTTTGGTGCTCTGTGTGTTAGATCACTTCCATAAGGGAGAAATCGATACCTAGAATTGAATCATAGAATTGGCTGGGTTGGAAGGGACCTCAGAGATCATCAAGTCCAACCCTTGATCCACTACCGCTGCAGTTACCAGACCATGGCACTGAGTGCCATATCCAGTCTCTTTTTCAATATCTCCAGGGACGGAGAATCCACCACTTCCCAGGGCAGCCCATTCCAATGTCTGATCACCCTCTCAGTAAAGAAATTCTTTCTAATGTCCAACCTAAACCTCCCCCGGCACAACTTGAGACCGTGCCCTCTTGTCTTGCTGATGGTTGCCTGGGAAAAGAGACCAACCCCCCCCTGGCTACACCCTCCTTTCAGGGAGTTGTAGAGAGTGATGAGGTCTCCCCTGAGCCTCCTCTTCTCCAGGCTGAACAGCCCCAGCTCCCTCAGCCTCTCCTCATAGGATCTGTGCCCGAGTCCCTTCACCAGCCCAGTTGCCCTCCTTTGGACCTGCTCCAGGACCTTGATCTCCTTCCTAAACTGAGGGGCCCAGAACTGGACACAGGACTCGAGGTGTGGCCTCACCAGGGCTGAGTACAGGGGCAGAATCCCTTCCCTGGACCTGCTGGCCACGCTGTTCCTGATACAGGCCAGGATGCCATTGGCCTTCTTGGCCACCTGGGCACACTGCTGGCTCATGTTCAGCTTCCTGTCAATCCAGACTCCCAGGTCCCTTTCTGCCTGGCTGCTCTCAGCCACTCTGTGCCCAGCCTGGAGCTCCCCATGGGGTTGTTGTGGCCAAAGTGCAGGACCCGGCACTTGGCCTTGTTGAACCTCATCCTGTTGGAATCAGCCCAACACTCCAGTCTGTCCAGGTCTGTTATTTTTTATTCGTTTTTTCTTATGAAATTAATTAAAATAAAAGAATTTAAACAAATATTGAAATACTTCTAGATGATGTGTAATACCAGGACTGTATCAACAGTGTTGGTATATTTATTATAAAATGGAATTTCATATGGAGTAAGCCTAAACTTAAAAGTAAGTCTAGACTTGCTTCAAAGTAAATAATATGCTCTTAAATAATACTCTCTCCCAGCACTGTGGATCTCTTGCTTCTCCTTCTACCATCCTCTTTTGGCCCAGCCTACCACCCTTATCAGCCCATCTTGCATGGCTGGAAAAACTAGATGAGCTTTTAGGCACAAAGAGGGGCTTGTGTGCACAAAAAACTTGCCTGATTTTTCCATCTCTAATAGTTGCTCTAACAGGACATATTAACTCCAACTACAAACACCACCTATTAACTAAAATCTTGTCTTGCTCATGTCCATGTCCTTTTCCACCTTCATTTGCATAGAGTGGAAAGGAAGGAATATCCAAAGTAATATCAGTCAACAAAATTTTTTCCATCCCTGTAGAAGATAACTGCACTGATATATCTTTCCACCTTAATTGTTTTGATGTAGCTAAACTGACAAAAACACCCAAAAGTAAATGTAGTCTTGGAAGAGTTCATACTAATGCAGATTCCGGATGTAGCCTGCCCACCATAAGCTGCACTTCTGCATACATTTTCTTCATTTTCTCTCATACTTCATGAGAGTTTTTACCAACATTGCCTTGCTAGCCATTGTTAAAGGAGATCTAGCCATAGCTTACCTGTGACTTTTTTGCTTAAGATGTGCATAGATAAATCACTATTCTGACCACTACAACTGGATCCCGTAGAAGTGAGTGAAAAATCCCAGTCTTTGCTCAGTGGGAGGAACAATTTGTTGAACAAGCCACACGGCTGAGCTGTTGAATATTAAATCCAACCCATCTGCATGCTCTGTTTGCCAAGCACATTATCATAGCAATACCAAATATCCTTGACCATGAAAAAAAGCCTGGAAGCTGCTGTAGTAGTAACTCTCTGCCATTCCTTTTAGCAGTAGGTAAGGTCATTGAAAGAGAAAATGTTTTTCAAACATAAAATATAGTCAATCCCCCTGTGTAAAACATGATTAAAGTTAATATTCTTTCTGGAAGGATTCCCAAGATGGACAGATAAATTAATTTCTAGATCACTAGATCAAGTGTGTTTGTTTTGCTTTGTTAATGTCAAATTCAGGTGCAGAATAGGAATTACATTTGTACAGTGCCTCTGGACATCAAGGCCTCTTTCCCAGGGTACTTAAGTATGCATTTAATTTACAAATGTAGGGCTAAAGCTTAAAAAGGCATTTGCAAGCTCCCAAATCTGCAAGTTTTGCAGGTAATTAAGGGCCACACTGTAGAGCTCCTTCTTTCTTTGTCACACAAGAAGGCATGATTGCAGGAAAGGGGCAGTATCTGCAGGTTTCCTACCTTTAGGCAGACAGGTCTCTCCTCTCACCCCATGCAGTTGATTTAGGTGTTTCTAGGCAAGTAGCAGCAGATCTTAATGTTGCACTGTTTCAGTCTCCTTCAGGAAAAAAGCATAATGTCTAGGGAGGAAATCTGCATAACCTGACAGTCTGAAACTCCAGAAGCAGGAGAGAGGTCAAAGGAGAACCTGGGTGACAGCTGCACAGAGGACAGAAGATCATGGTGCTGAAAAGCTGTTTGCTAACTTATCAGTGAAGAAGGTGGCATGATCTCACATCAGTAAAGGGAGGAGAATAAAAATAGTTCATTACAGAATGAATTGGCCAGCACGCCCTAATAAAAGGCCAGTAGCTTCTGCCTGTAGGACTATTATCAAATAGTTTCCATGAAAAATAAAGATGTTGTTAAAAGGGACTTTATCCAAGTGAAGTGGTTTTAAAGGTAGAACAGTTTTAACTCAAGTGATTTATTTCCTGAATACATTTCCTTTACAGGAAAGAGAGAAATAAGCCTTTTCTTTTTTTTTTTTTTTTTTTTTTTCCCTAGCATGCCAAACTGCCAGCAAAATGAGCTTCAGACTTGCTGGAGAGCAGGAGCTGAGGATGTCTGAGATCATTTGAGGTTCAATGTAACAACTGGACAAACAATATATTGTTTTCATTTTACTAAACAAAGTTAGCTCCTACTTCTGAGCTGACTGCTGACAGTTCATTTAAATTAATGTATGCAGTTGTCACAATTGTTTGGCATTTATTTTTTGCTAGTGAATTTCAGTCATCAGCAAGTGACTTGTTACAGAACATGAAACTGATCACTGCCACATCTGTCAGGGAGAAAGGAGAGATTTGAGTGGGACATGTTCCCCTCAGATGAGAAGGAACAAAAGAGGCCCATCTTGGGACAAATAATAAATTTCAATATAATACCTCAGAAATACAGGGAAACAAGGCAAATGTAGGGGTAAATAATCTGTACATTGTGCATGTAAGATGTTGAGCATTACAGCTTGCTGTGTTCTCATGTACAGTTTTGACATTTACTTTAAACCAAATAAAACATACTAATAGAAGTCATAGCAGATTATTAGCTCTTTGCTCAGTGAAATGCCTCTGTGAAATTTGTAAGTTCTTCCCAAGGGCTGTAAAGGGTGACTGTGCCAGTGCTCCTTGTGCCAGTCCATCTCTCAGCTATTCACCATGAAGTAAAAGTCACAGTGGATGTAAGCAAGGAAAAAAAATCAGGAAAAGAGGTCCTTGTTGTTGATACATTTGTACATCTATGGGTGCAGACGTAAGAGGCACCTAGGAGTCCAGAATTTGCAGCTTTTCCACTGAAAGAAACTGCTCATGCAGATTTTTCTCTGCCTCTGACTTCGGACTCTTCCCTACAGTGCTGGATGCCAGCTTGGCCTGGGGAGAGCAGGAAGGGATTCAAAAGACATGAAACTAAACAGGATTCTTCTGGACAGATGGCGTTTACAACAAAGGAAACTCTGTGTGCAGAGGAAGAGGACCTTCTCAGTGATGGCATGGGTGTAAGAAAAGGAAATAAGCTCCTGTTAACCCTGCTCCCTGGCCTGTAGCTGACACGGCCCTGACGGCACCACCAGCCATGACTGTCCCTGACCATCCCCCTGGGGCTCCCCACAGCCCATGGCAGCCCTCAGGGCAGTCAGCCCCTGCCCCAGCATTGGTCTCCAGATCCCCACAGCCCTGCCTGGCCACAGGCTCATGTCCCATCCCCAGGGAGGTGCCTAATTCCCAGGGCACCCCAGCTGCCTGCTCCTGGATGGGAGTGGGATGGGCCCTGGGTGCCAGGCCCTGCCCTGACAGATCCATGGAGAGCTCCTTAGGGAGCCAAAGGGTTCTTTGCATGGCCCTTGACATCAGGGAAGGACTTGGGCCTTCCTGTTTGATCCCCTGCTCACACCTTGAGGTGGGGACAGTGGGGACAGTGTTGAGGCCATCCAGGAGCAGTAAGTGCAATATTTATATTTGACTGTTGGGTTCAGGGTGGGCAGAACTTCCCATCCCCCCAGCCAGATGAGCAGAGCTGCTGCACTCTATGTCCAACCCAGCATCTGGCCCAATCCAACTTATTCTGTCTCTAGCCCTGTCCAAGCATATGTAGTGAAATGAGGCAATCAGGTGTTGCTAATTATGAGGTGGGAGGCATGAGCTTGTGTTAAGCCCACCTGTGCCAAATTAGGGCTGAGCCCAGCTGCGCATGAGCAGGATTGGTCGCCCAATTAGCAACACCTGATTGCCTCATTTCACTACAGCATATTTCGCAGCAGAAGGAGATCAGAAGCCCTTGTGTGAAGTTATCCTGAGACAGGCTTTTTCCTGAGCTAAATTTCTGGGAGTGAGCCCCTAGCCCAAGGTTCATCACCTCGCATGTCAACACCAGCAGGTCCAGCTTTGTCTGCAGCTACAGTGAAGGTGGCTTAGGACCACTTGTAGGAGAAGAATAAACATGAACAATGTGGCAAACAGCAGGGATGTAGCCCTTACTTGCCTTTGTGCATGCAGGCTTTGCTGGGATAAGTCTGGTCCAACTGGAGCACAAGGGGAGGAGTGGAGCCTAAGGCCACATGGCACAGGGGTGGCCATCAAACTGCAGCTGAGTAGAGGGTTATGAGACAGAGTTCATCACAGTAAAGTCAGCTCAGATGTTCTCAAACAGATTCTTGAGCCACTACTGTCATACAACTGCTTGCATTAGCAATGCTGAAATTTGTCATTTAGACATAATGAATATGTACTGGTTATATGAATAAATATCTATTAGGCATGTGTTTTACTTGAGGTGTTCTGCATGTAGTTCAAACGTCATATTCCATCCAGTTGTCTGAATGCATTTCAGAAAAGGCTTCTATCGTATTTGTAGGTAAACATAATCCATCTACATAGGTGCACTACTAGGCTTATGCTATCCTGCTTTGTTTTTTACAACTCTACTAATTTGCCACATACTGTAAGATGTGAAAGAACTACATTAAAACAAAAAACTTGAGACTAGACATCAGAAAAGCCTTAACTGTAAGGCAGTAGTTTTTTCAAGAGAAGGGTGTGGAGTAGCTATTCCTGGGAAGTTTTTAATTTGTGGTTGTTCAAGCAGCATTCAGGAAGGACATGGTAGAGTTGGTTCTGTTTGAAGGAAGGGAGATGGACTGAGTGGTTTCTAGGCAGCCATTTCCAGCCCTTCAGTTGCTATAGTAAAGGGCACAAATTCACACTTTGGGTCTATGCAGTACATTTCAAATTAAAAGTGTCAGTTGTCTGTATCCACAGATACAGATGTCAGATGTCAGTATCCACATGCAGGAGAAGAAAATACTGGAACAAACAATAGCAGTAGGAAATGAGCTCTAGGCCCGAGTCTCACACCTTCCTCAAAGGCAGAAAGCTATAGAGACCTTCAGTTTTGGGAGGAGTTAGGCCTAGAAAACCAGGCTGTTTCTGACTATTAGCAAGGACATCATCAGATTGCTCTGTCCTGCAGGGGGGATCTCAATCACATCCCAGCATGTGCAGGTCATACAGAATAAAATTAATATCAGTGTCTTATTTCACAAGGTCACTTAAGTCAAGATGTTTTCCTGATAATTCATTATCTGGCTACTCCAAATAAAGGGCTTTCAGCAGTGCTGGGAGAATGATGGTAAGCTGTGGTACTGACTCTGAGAGAGGCTGTGTGGATGAGAGACTGAGGGAGGAGAGCAGCCACTGGGTGGTAGTGGGTGCCAGGAGGATACACACTGTCCCTCACCAGCTGATGGAGAACTGGCAGAGACAAGGAGATCAGGCCTAAACAAGTCTGACTTATGTGTATTTCTTCTCATAGATGGGGGGGAATACAGCTAAAAAGGAGCTCTCCAGGTGAGGCACCTCCAGAACTTGCAGTTATATTGTGAAAAAGGAGCAAACCAACTGTGCAAGATGTGACCCAGGGCAGGGAGAGCCATTATTTCAAGGAAATGATATTGCTTGTAGGCTCATACTGGAGACAGTTTGAGAAAGGAGATTTCCAGGTGTTCCCAGAGTGACTTGAAGAAAAAGAGATTTTTCTTCTTTCTCTAGAGAGAGTTGTTCTGCTCAACCAGTCTTCCTGAGGCAAGGATTCATGGCCATGCCATTTTATTTCTTTACCCATTGCCTGCTATCAAAGTAATCTTTCCAGGGTTGAGAAAGTCTTGTATCCATCTTGAGCTCCTAGCACTTGGGATCTGAATTCAGGTGGAGGCTCTGATATCAATAGTAATCACCACAATCAGTCTCATCCTCTGGAAAAAATGTAAGTATCCAAGAGTACAAGCAGATTATATGTAACGGAGCCCCACAAAATGAGGTACTGAAATTCGTAAAAATGGCTTTCACATGTTGCTGATGAATGGAGCAAGGTCCTGCTCTCTCAGTGTGTCTGAACAGTGCCCTGATAGTCTACCTGAATCGTATTTGTCTCAATGAACAAAATCTACCATGAAGCAGGAAACCATTAGAGAAATAGAGAACCCTGTGCTCATTCATCTAGGGAGTTGGGAATTCCATGACTAAACATCAAAAAGTATTAATCTGAAAAACAAATGAGCTGGCCAATCAATATAAAAGATGTGCTGATCACTCACTATCAACTCCATTATTTTGGGTGGTTCAACTCTCACTTGCTAGTCCTATCAGTGTGTCTTTACCAGGAAAGGGAAGCTGGGGAGTAGAGAAAGTACAGAGTACTTCAGAAACTGATCCTTTGGAATATATATGCATCTGGTGAGGAAATGCTGGCTAATTTATATTTCATGGAGCTTGTGAAGGTCATTAATCTGTTCAAGAAAGTATATAGAGAGAGGGTTTCAGAGGAATTTTTCTGTTATTATTTACTCATAGGTGGAAATGCCCTTGATGAGGAGTATTTTATTCCTCAACCACTTGTTTGGAAATTATTCTTATTCTTTTCTATGCCTTTCAAGAATATTTAACTTGATTTTAAGAATTTAGAATTATACAAGGCCTGTCTAAAAGCCCTCTGAAGTCAGCACAAATATTTATATTTCATTGACAGAATTTACAGAATCAGTGCCTGGAAGTATCTCCTTGATTAACTGTTCATCACTTCATCACTTCATCTTCTGTTCATCACTTAAAGAAAATATATACTCTAAGACAGTGCAGCAGAGATGCATGGAGTTCCCTAGCAAAGGTGTAGAATGAGCAAACATGTGCAAATCTCTTTCTCCAAGCTACAAGAAGCCTAATTAAAGTATTTTATAATTTAACACTTGACAATCAAATTATTTAATATTTTCATTTCTGTGCAGCTCTATAGCCATGTTTTCCCAAATCAATTCAAGAACTTCAGTTTCAGCTCACAACTAGTTTGTTAATTTTACCCATATTTATTTTCCTTTTCAAGGGAGTTGTTTCTTCTCACTTTTTAAATTTAGATTAAATCTGTGCTACTCTCTCAAAAAAATGTGGGTTTGTTTTGTTTTGTTTTGTTCCAAATAGATGGTTCTGTTTTTCACTGTGTCATAACTTATCTTTTTTAGTGTCTTGCAGTGATGATAATGTTATGCCTGGCTTCTTTCTCCTCATTCTTTCTCCTTGTTGTCTCTCCCTCAAGGAATACCACTGTAAGAAGGTAAAGTTTCTGTACCTGTTAAAATTACATAAGCTCAGACCTATCAACTTTAAACCTCTTGTATTGTGGTGGGAAGGAACAGAAAAGCATATTTGCATGAAACAAATTTCCATATAAGCTACTGCTGTGATATGAGCAAAGAAATTATAAATCCCTCTGTTTTTTTATTAAGCATATGGCATACCCTGCCAATGTATCACGAGTGTTTACTGTCTCCTTTGCTTATGCTGGGGTTTCAATGTCACCTTTGTCAAAAAAGTATAATCTGCTGCACCCTTCTGGACATTACTAGGACAGCACATTCTCCAGAAAATCCCAAACAGGATCAAGTAGGACTACAGTATAATTTTCATGAACAAAGACATGTCTTCCTTTGTTTCAAATAGAAAATGGGCATAAAAATCTCCTTGCTTTTGATTGGTCTAAGATTTAGAGGGCATCCAAGAGGAAAGAACTGTCCATACTATTTACTAGTAGATCAAGAATGGCTTCAGATTTCTGCATCTGTAGTCTATGGTATTTGCAGCCTGAGGGCAGAGCAAGAGATGCTGTCAGTGGCAGAACAAGAGAGGCTCTGTGTAGTTTGAATCTCTGGTCACCCTGCATCTCTTGGTGAATCCACCTCTGCCCTATAGTTACCTGGGAAACCTTCAGCTCCTCCATGTCCTCCTTACTCCAAAATCATCCCCTAATCCTGCTTCTTCCCGTTCATGACCCCATACTCTGTCTGCCATTAGGACAGCCTGTCCATGTGTATGAGGTGGATGTTCCCAGGATTTATCAGAGTTTCATCCCTTTGACAGGTGTGGTGGAGGTTGAATCATGTGCTCAAAAAAGTGACTATGGAGGTAGGAATGAAAGTGACTATGAGCTGTGGATGAGATGGTACATGGACACAACCGATCACAAAAGAGTTACCAAGATTACCATATGTTTTCTTCCTGGTGTTACTTCTGCCCATTCTGTCTGCAGGACTGGCTGACCTATTGAGAACCCTCTGCAGAGTCTCATGGCTGAGGCAGAAAGGTCACTTTCCCACTGTCTCCCCACCAGCCCAGAGTACATTTCCCACCAGTGCCCTGGAGGCATGGAGCTTTGGACTACTGCTTCTACCACAGGTGACTCATCTACTCATCAGTGTTCACGGGGATGTGGGTACTTCTCAGGGCCTTCCCAAACTATCATTCTCCAGCACAGAGGGGAATACGTGGGATTCTTACCTTGCTCCTAACTGTTGTTCTCCTCCTCCCTGGCAACCCCTGTGGAAACCTTTACCAGCTGGCCAGGCAAACCAAGTGAAATTCCTGAGGGCACTCTGTCTGGGAATGCCTAGCTTGCCTTAGCTGAGCCCTGTGGGAGTGATGGAGGTGGTGTTGCTGAAATCTGTTGGGCTCCCTGGATGCACCTTGAGGTATGGACAGACCTGAGATACCAGGAGCATTGCCTGGAGGGCAAAGACACATAGTATGCTGAAGTAAGGTGGACACTGCCTCTGAAGTTGTAAACAACAAAAAAAACCATCCCAGAAATGGGAAATAGCAGAAGGAAGGAAGCATCTGTCCTCCAGGAAAGACACTGGCAGTTGTTGAAAGAAATTCTGATACAGACTTAGCCTTGTCAGGGTCCGGTTTAGGGGGCTGGTGTATACAAAAGCATAATTCAGAAACAGTTCCAACCTAAGCAATGCAAGTCTGCGACTGAAAGTACCATTGAGACCTAAAGCTGAATATACAGACCTGTGTAGATTTAGATTGTGCCTGTGTTCCCATACATCCCACCAACACTATCTCCATCTTTACCTTAGCAAAGTAAAGCCAAGAAACACGAGAACAAAACCATGCCCCGCAGTACAGGACAGTGTCCTCACATTTCCCAGCATCCAGTACAAATGATTGAATCTGATTTGGTAATCCACCCATTTCAAGGTTGTTTGAATGGCCACACCATGGCAAAGGGGGTCACAGCCCAGGAGAATGATTAACTTCACCTGCCTGCCTTGTTTGTTTGATGCTGCCTCACTCCAGTGCAAGTCAATAAAACTTTGTGCATTGACACACAGAACTTCCAGCACCCATCAGCTGGGCCACCATGAGGATTAGCAGAGCTGCCTTTCTCTTTCTTTTCTTGCTCAGCTCAGGTAAGAGTCCTTTGCCTTCCACTTGCCCAGGTGAGATGGCAGCCAAAGGCTTGCAGCCTCTGTTGGGTGAAGGTAGGTCCCTAGATCTTGGTGTCAGCACTTACCTGGACAGTGATGGAGCTGGGGCTCTCTGGCCAGAGAGATGCTCTTGAAGTAAGCCAGAGCTGGGGTTTTTCCAGTGTTGTGCTCATTAGAGATGCCAGAAGAGCAGCAGCTTTGGTGTCTGTGTGGGCAATCAATGGCTCCCTGCAACTTTACCTCATGGCCAGAAATGAGGGCAGGCTTGGAAAGCAGCCTAGAAAAGGCTTGCTACAGAGGCCATAGCAATTAGTGAGATAGATCTCTGGTGTCAGCAAGCTTCAGACCAAATTCTAATGCTGTATTTACTATCAAACATTGCTAAGCACAGTGATCTTGATTTTCATCTTTTCTTGGATGAGCTTTGAAGTTTCTAAATGAAGCATTTAAAAAAATATTTAAAATTAAAAAACTCCTTTATATTCCAGCAATTTCACATTTTCTGTTGCCAGACACAAGAAAGTGTTCTCTTTTGTTTGCCCAGGGGCAGCAGGTAGAAATTTAATCTTCAGTAACCTAGATAAACTTTTCCAGAAATATGTCTACAATTATTTTTTATAACTCCAAAATATGATAGGTGTTATGCTAACAATAATATATGAATTACAAGCTCATCTACAAAGTCTATAAATAAATATTTCACATGTCATATACATCTCGATCAGATTTCAATCAGGTACAATATTCTCTAGTTCTTCAACATTGCAAATCATTGTATGGCCCTTAAATGACTTTTTAAAAGTACTGTTAAAAACATATAAGGACAGTTTGTAGGATGTTCTAATATCTTAGACATTAAAATGACAATGTAACAGGGACATATCATTGTATGATTGTGCTTAGAAAAGAGAGATGTTATTTTCATTTGCTTATTGTTATCTTCTCTAAGTCACCTTTTTTTTTTCCAACTTGGAAGTCCACAAAATTGCATTGAAACTAACTTTTAAATATTTTGGATCCATACTGGTCAAGCCTGGGAAGATACATATGTAAAAAAGAATTGGTTTGCTCACATGTATTTGAATAGTCTGCTTTAAAATTTTCATGTGTCATGTTTGGATTTATAAAGATTTGGACTTTAGTCAGAATAATACATTCCCTGCTGCATTTTAAAATCTGTTGTATTCCTCTTAAAGGTTATACTTTGCAGTGTTTTTCAGGCAAGTAGCATCACATTTTCTTTTCTGTTATCTAAATTTTTGCCAGTCTGTGCTTCCTCTTAGCTTATGTATGCCATCCAAAATACTTTTTTTATGGTCACTGAAAAGGAATTAAATCAAAAGTATAACTCTTTGGACAAACATATCATTTTGTCCAAACAAGATGAGCCAATAATGTTTGGAAAGTAGTATTTTCCTGATCTGGTCCCCTGCAATTTTGGAACAGTGAGTTCAGTTTAGGAAGAAGAACAGGAGAGAAAACACTTGTTTGTTTAGCCCAGCAGAAGAAATTGGTAAGCTGTTAGTGTTCCACATAGTCCTATTGAAACAGAAGAATAGATATGGGAGGCCTAGGTGTCAGGAATTTCCTAAGGCATGCAGATTTTGTAGCTTTGAGCCAACTCTGCAGACATGGAAGATTGCCCTCAGACAATTAATCATCTTACTTTCATTAGTGATCCAAATACCTTTTATTTTACATGAATGCATGTCAAGTGGAAGTAGGTGATGGATGACCTATATGTCATGCAAGTTAATTACACTAGAATGATGTTGCAGTGAACTGACCCTAGTATGGGTGCTTGCAGAAAGGAAAAATTCACAACGTTACTTGTGAGAATGCTGCACAAGATTATGAATTTCCTGGATCCATCAATGATAATAATCTGGCTCGAATGGTGAAATAATTAAACAGTATGACTTCTTTGTGAGCTGATGCTGGATACAGAAATGAAGTTTACAGAAGTTAGGGATGGAAACAGAATCTTTATAGACACAAAGGAAAAAAAAACCCACACAATTAGATGGCAGATTCCATTGTGACCCAATGGCATTTTGGAGAAGGTACATCATATAAATCTTATGCACGCATAGCTTTTAGATACAATAATGCTACTTGATTTGTTAATTTACAGTCTTGGGTTAATTTGTTGCAACAGAGATGCAGCCTGACAGATTCATTAGTAAGTCTCTTCAACCCGTTACAACGAAAATAATGGTGGCAATTGTGAAAAGCTATGTAGTAATCTTATGATTGAAGTTTCCTGCTCCAGGACAAGACATCTTAGGTCACTATTCAGTCAGCTCTGCAGTGACTGCATCATTGACCTGGGAGGTCATAAACACACATCCTCCCAGTTCATGTTTATATGAAACTTTCATATTGCTTGCACTTCCCTTTGTCTTTCTCTGAATGGTATTTGTTTGACACCATTTAGTCCCTCTCCCAGGTCCCTCTTACTCTTGCTTCACATTTCTTATTCTCAGCTTCAAACCCACACATAACTCCCTTCAGAGCTGCTCCTCTTCATCTCTTTTTTTGCAGTTTTTTCCAGTGACGTATTCCAGTCACACAGCTGTGATTGTGTAAAGAGACAAATTTCCTCAGAGTTTATCAAGTTTTACCCAGAATTACACAACACAAATTGTGCCTTCACGTGTAAATACTCAAAGTCACAGATCTTTTTAACTGCAGCATTTTCATTTGTGATTTCTACTTCTTTTCCTTCTCTTGTAGTGAATGGATATATACTGGATGACTATTTAAGGACAGATAGTGTTTGGATACTTACTCGAAATAAGCAGTTTTACACAACAAATAATGAAGAAGAATGTGCAGAGAAATGTGAAGCAGAGAGAAATTTTAATTGCAGGTAATTTCTGTAATCTTAAAACTATATTATTGGTAGTGTCTGCTCATCAGTGCTATTTTCCTACTGTTGCTCAGAACCAACATTCCCATGCTGCAGCAGCTCTGCCTACAGCAGTGTCACCCATGCCTGTACCTTTACCTTGAGGCTTATCTCCCTCCATAAATTACCACAAGGTCAAGTAAAGAGTGTATTTACTATGTATTGCTCGTTCTGTATGGAATGCTCAAGTTTCTGCTCTTATCCAATGTCACATGGAGAGCTGTTTATGCCTCTTTAGCTTGTTGCTGCCCTGTTTCACAAAAGAAGGGTGAGATGTTTCTAATAAATTGTGGGGAAAGGCACTGACCCAAGCAGCTAGGATGCTGGTGTTAATGTTTTGTCAAAGCAGTAGTTAGCTTTCCACACAGCAACTTATTTACGTAGTCAGACATTCTAAAAAAGCAGCCACTTTAGAGCACTGGTCTCTCACTCAGTGTCTCAGATACTGAGTGTAACGTCTGAAAGATATAAATGGATGTGGTAGTGCTAGGAATTTAATAATTTATAGAAAAATAATTGCAAGATGAATAATTTGAATTAAATAAAAAAAATTGCTTTCTATATTAATATTGTTTCCTTCTCAATTTCCACAGGGCCTTTCTATTCACCAGGAAAAAGCTACAGTGTTTAACATTGGCTGAAAATAGCAAAATGACAGTGACATTCAACAGCACAGATGCAGTTCTTTATGAGAAGATAAGTATGTATATATTAAAATGGCACATGTTTACATGTTAATCCTCTTTTACCTGCATCTTTTCAGCTTCTGCTGCAGTGCTGGAATAAACTATTGCAGGTGGTGACAGTCTCAGTGAGGTGGGCCTGCACCCATTCTGAACTGGGCTGAAACTGATGGAGAATTTCCTATATAGCATCGAGGATCTTTGCATTTCAATATGTATTTCACTCCTTTAGTCATGTACTACTGGGACCAGCCAGAATAAACACACTCCAAAGCAAAAATCATACATTTATCTGCCCTTTATTTGCAGTCCTCTGCTTCAAGGAGCTAGTGGAGACCTTGGTCATAAAAATTTTCAAGACTACAGGGCTATTTACTCCTATATACCTACTTTTCTCTGTAATAATTCAGTTGAGAATTATGTGGCTGAAATATCAGTCAAGAATTATGTGACTGAAATATTGTATTGACTTTTAATTGTTGTGGGGTTTTTTTAAATTATAATAAAATATTCATGGTTTGCAAGATGTTTTGTTTATGCTTAATTCTTCTTGTATGCCAGGAACAGAAGTGTCTTGATTTTAAAGCTATTTTGGAATTAATTAATGCTTATCTAAGTTTTGAATAGATGCTATATAGCTGGAAGAATATCTTATTTTTTTAAATAGACTATCTTCATAAGTTTTGTGGGAACATAGATCATGCAGTTGTAAACACTAACTTCAATGTGTCATTTTTGGAAAAAAAAAAAAAGCTTCTATTACTAACTGATATGTAAGACAAATGGCAAACATTTCTTACCAGAACATTTCAGCTTGTTTGAAAAGACAATTTTCTTGGTGTCCTTCCAGTTCTGAAGCATTTCAAAGACATACAGAGAACTGAAACTGCAGGAATACTCATGGTTTTGGTCTCCTTTGCCATCTCAAAGTTTTAAAAAGAAAGCAGTTGTCCAAATTCCCAGCTGGTATAAACTGATATGGTTCTGATGGATACATTAATTTCTGCTGGAGATCTGGCCCAGACATAACAAAAAGCTAGAATGTTCACATTTAATCTGCTGCACCCTAATTCTTCTGCTACTCCTTGTGATAATGGGTTGCCAGGATCCCAGCACCAGGTGCAACTCAGTTTGTAACTGCTGGCTTCAGTAAGTACTAGCTTAACCTCAAGCTGATTATCAGTCTGTGACATTTTGTTCTTATGGTGCAAGATATAGTCCTTGGTATTTTGTTTCTGTGCTGATGACAAGTGGATTTGCTCTCCAGTTTTCCTCAATGTGTGGTTTACATGTAGCTAGCACAGATTACTAAAGGCTTAAACGCTAGATTTGAAGTGTACTGCTTCATTCTTGAGTATTCTTGTGATCAGATTCATTCCTGTTTTAAAAGGCAAAAACCACAGTTACAATTGCTTTGATCAAAAGAATTTAGCTCTATAGTCATGTGTCCCCCTGCCCCAGTAACAAACCTCACAAAACAAATCTTTGGAGAGGTCTTCTCCACTTGATTTTTCACATGTTCCTTGTAGACCACTGATGTGTGAGTCAGTAGTGCAGAAGAATACTGGAGGTTCAGGTTCAGCCCAAAATATAATTTTTGACACAAGAGAAATAGTGGGTGTAGGTGATGCTGGACCATTTTAAATGTAATTATTTTTTACTGGAGCAAAAACTTATCGTCACCTTCCTTTAAGGTTAGAACAGGACAAAGGAGTATATGTGCTCTGTAAATTCCTTTGAATATGTTGAAAATGAATAGACACATGCACAAATCATTAGTTATTAAATTGAAGTTAGCCCTTCTAAGTTAATAAATAATTCTCCTTGACCCTAATTATATGCTGTCACAGAGTGCCCGCTAATAAACCAGGCTTAAATTGGTACACATCAAGGAAACGTTTTTCAGTGCCTGTTTTTAAAAATAGAGGATGTAGAGTCATTCTTCCTTCTAACTTTCAGTAGCAGGAATACAAGACTATCTCTTTCTTCCCAAACTGAGAGCTACCACTGCCAATATCTTTGTGAAATATCTGCATAATCCAAATGGTTTGTTATCTGTAATGTCCCAAATCTACATCAAACTAGAGATATTACTCATAAGGCCATCAAAATGCCTTGTAAAAGTGAGACTTGCTTTCCTAGAAGCAAAGTAATGATCACAGCTAGCGTCACCCAGTCTGAGCCTGAGTTTGCAAATAAAGACATTTAGTGTCTTTAAGCCTCAGAAAGGTTTTCTGTCCCCACCATGACTCCCCAGCAGCAGGAAATAGCTGCTGTAAAACTGCTTTCTGCTGAGATATGATGGAGTCTGTACTGCTTGGAGGTAGCAAACTCCAGGACATTTTGTGACTGCAGCTCCCTTAGGCTCATGATGACAGTACAGTCTTACCCATGGCTGAGACTCAGACCTTGGAATTTGTAACAGCTACTCTGGCATCAGTCTTTGCCTGAGCTTATTTTCCTTGGAACCGGTTGCAAAATACCTGTACAGAACAACTACTTTAAAGGCAAAGGGTTCATTCTTCTGTGAGTACAAGAATTTGCCTGCCTGTGTTGGACTACATATTGTTGTCCATTCACAATATTCCAGATTGTCCTGAGTTACAAAGGCCCCATGAACATACGTCTGACATATGTTACAGTTTTACTTTCTCTATGTTAATGGCAAAACCCTGCATGAGGAATTGCCTTCTGATTAAAGCCTCCATGTTAATAGCAGGAATAATCCATGAGGCACAAATACATAGGTTTTGTAGGCTACACTCACTACATTATGTTGAGTTGGATTTCTTCCCACCCAGACCTCCAAGGGCGCCTTGTTCTTTCACCCTAGTTGTCACCTCAGAGTTTAAGGACTGTGGCCTTTTTACTAGCTCAGTGGTCATCTGGAATGCTTACCTTCTTGTATGACTAATAATCAAAGTTTTGCACTTGATCACTGAAAAAGTCCTCATGAATTTGGTTAGAGACTTCTCCATCTTTTAAGAGCAGTTTCCTCAGTCAAACCTTAATTTTGTCTTGAGATACAGCTTGGCTCTTGATCCCAGCACTCTTTCAAGGAACACAGACTACCAAGGGCTATATGCCAGCACAGCAAAGCCCTGCATAGGACAAAAGTAAGACATACTTTGGAGATCAAGCAGAAAGAAGCCATGTTACTAAGAATTCAGTTTAAAAGTGATCAGATACTAAGGCTAATCCACGGTGGTCTTTATGCACCATTTGAGCAGGGCAGTTACTTGCTTGGCTTTGTTCCTGACCCAGCTATACAGAGCCTCCACGACCTGTCACTAGGTGTCAGACGGGTCTGGATTAACATTTAGACATGCTAAAATCATTTAGGAGTTACCTGGCTAAATCAGAAAAGAGGCAGTGACCAGACCTTTTGGCACTCCAGGAGTACCTTACTTGTAGAGCTCCTGTTAGTAAGACATGCAGCACAGACTTACGCAGTACCAGCCACATCCTGTGAAGCCAGTAAGTATTGCAATGTGTACAAAAAAGGCTCAGTTTTTCCTGTCAGATTGGTCTCCCATTCTTGCTCTAACATCTCTATTTCATATTTGAGGGCTCAGGGGAATTCTTCTTGAGCAAAGAAATTGCTGAAAGGGGAAATTAGGATCACTCCCCCCATCACTAGAGATTTTTCAGTGTCTGTTATGAAAAACCCATCATCAACATGCTTTACATTCTCTCTGCCTTGGAGCCCCACTAGAAGGTACCTGGTAGTCTGAGGCTAAGAGGAAACAAAGGTGTGGGAGCTACTTAAGTAACAAACATATTCTGATAACTAAAAATTCTCTGTCTTGAAGGGAGAGTTACATGATATCCAACATGAGTTACATGATTCAACAAATGTACTTATGAACAACAAATTTTAAAGAATCTCCAGCTGCTGTGAAAGGCCTTTCCTGTTATCCCAGTAGTATAGCAATATAAGCATGCATTTTATACATGCCAAAGCCAATTCTAACTTGTTGTATGTTTTCTTACCTTGATTTTATTAGCTTTATAAAAACGTGCAGGAATTTTCCTCTGTGGTTGTCTAGTAGTTGCTAGCTAATTTGGTTTAAAATACCTCATGGAATCACATCTCTTTGTTTGCAGGCACAAGAGAGAGGTTCAAAGCATAATTCATCATAAACTGACAGACTTCAGAGTTGTATCTGCAGATTCTCAGTATCAAGAGATGCAGTGTTGTAACACCATTGAATTAACAAAGCCAATTCTATTTCAGTTTACCTTCTACAATGTAAGAAAGGGATTGGAATGGATTACAGAGGAACAGAAGCTAAAACTCGGAGGGGTATTCCATGCCAGAAGTGGGCAGAAAAAACACCTCACAAACCAAAGTATGGCTTTATTTATATTTCTCTTCATGTTGTCCTGAATCTTTTCCAAGCTTCTTTTCCAAGCTTTTTTTCCAAGCTTCATGTGTATAAGCAGCATTATAGTGCATGTTACAAAAGCCATTTTTCAGGTGATTTTTAAAGACAACTTTATGTTCATCTGCCTTGCTTTTTTTGACTCTGCTGACAGAGAACTAAAATAGTCTGGGTAAGGAAAGGGTGCATTGTCAGCCAGAGAAGTTATGTCTAAATGCTCTTGAAACTCTTAAGAAGATGAAATCCTCCCTCTCTATCAATCTCTGATGAAAATTTTGCTATTTGTGACAGTGAGACTGTAATTTCTCTCTCCTGTATGAGGTGAAAAAAAAAAAGAAAAAAAAAAGAAAAAAAAAAAAAGGGAGTGGTATCTTTATGGCTATATGACCTTCTGCTTGCCATCTAGAGACAGTCAAGAAGATCGATCCAGCAAATCATCTAAGTGACAAGGGGACCTGAAGAGTTTTCTCTGGGCTGGCTGTCACTGGGATCACTGAAGCAAGTGTGGAAACGGGGCCTATTTTCTTTGATCTGTGTTGGAGTTTTAGCTGTTTGAAAAGGGTTTTTTGTTATCATTCTAATGAAACTGGGATGCACTTCTTCAGGTTATTTGTTTGAAAGCCATGTAGTCTTCTCTGGGAGGATTGCTATAGCAAGAAACCCAGAGTCACTTTCTTCAAAATCTCTGCAAATTAGGATTGTTTTTGCTGAATAGTTTCTAGAAATACTCTTCTTCTAAAGTAGCTGCATTAAGAAAAATACATGACATAGCCACCAGCCAGTGTAAACTGACTGCATCAGATTAATGCAAGTATTAAATACAATAATTGTCCTTTGAGGCTGTCATAGCCCTTACAGGCTGTAAGCTCACTCATTGTTAACTGGGACCTAGGGAGAAGCTACTAATAATGGTAGTTACAGACTGTTTTCCAGTTTCATTTATGGGTTACAGCAGGGAATCTTTCTTATTTTTACTGTGAATGCACAGAGTCCACAGCTAACTAAACAAGTTGCACATTTCCATTCTGCTCCATTAAATTAACAGAATATGAATGCTATTTTTAAATTACATTATTAATACTATTATTAATTAATTATGCTATTTATGTTATTTACTACTATTAATAATTTTAATACTTCTACAGTTATACACCTGAAAAACACCCCAGTGCTGGGTTGGAAGAAAACTACTGCAGAAACCCTGATGCGGATGAAAGTGGACCCTGGTGTTACACAACAGATCCTGATACCAGATTTGATTATTGTAACATCCCAGAGTGTGAGCACCAGGTCACACACACTGCAGAAGGTATATTTATTTTCCAGAAAAAGAAAATTTGAGTAGGTAATATTATTCTTGCTATTCTTGCTATTCTTTCTTTATTATTGTAGGTTTCTTTCAACTTAAGGAGCTCTCAACACAAAGACTGTTTTCCTAATTGGCTTCAATGTAATCAATGTAATTTTGTAAATATGAGGGAACTGAAATTCTGTAATAATTTGCTGATACTCTCTTACTCTTATCGCTAACAAGTAATTTAATTTTAACAGGAATAAAGGTTGACACAAGTGCTGTGTTTCATACAGAATTCCCATTGCTATCAATACATCCAAATACATGACAAGGTCGTATCCCTAAAGCTATATTCACTTGGCTAGGCTATAATGTACGGTCCTCTGGATTCCTTTCATCAGCAGTTGGAGAACTCTTTTGCTTTCAGTGCAGTCTTTCATAAACAGATCAGGATCAGAATTCATGGGCTGGTGTCAAGCTTGCTTTGTTTTCATTCTGCCTAGGGCCTACAGTGGAGTGCATGCAGTGTAATGGTGAAGACTACCATGGAGAAATTTCAAGAACAGAGTCTGGGCTTGAGTGCCAGCACTGGGATGCCCAAGAGCCTCATATGCATGGATTTACCCCAAAACAGTGAGTCATGCTCAGCACTGAATTAATTCCTGCAATGTCTGGGAGACCCTGCCTGCAGACAGGGTCTGCTACAGCCAGCCCTAGCTGACTCACAAGCTTCTCATTTTCAACGTGCAGCTTTCCTGAGAAGGATCTGAAGATGAATTATTGCCGTAATCCTGATGGTGAACTTCGGCCTTGGTGTTTCACTACAAGCCCCACTAAACGCTGGGAATATTGCAGCATTCCTCGTTGCAGTGAGTCTGATTTCCTGAGATCGTTCCAGAGGGTAGAACTTCTCACTAAAACAATATAGGAAAAGGGAAGGAAAGAAATCACAGTGATGAGCAACCTGAGGAAATTATTGTGAACCAGGGAATGTACACATTAATAAGCAGAATCACTCACTAAATTTCTCTTATATAAAATTATGTAATATCAGTGAGGATACAGGTGTCACAAAGTGCAATAATTGCATTTCCAGGTGTGTTATGGAAACCTTAATTTGTCTTCAGCTCCTTTGCTTTTCAGGCAGGGCAAGAGAAGCAGGGCATTCAGATTAAATCAGGTGGTAGTTTTCATTTGATCTACTAACTCGTGGGAAACATCTAAACCATCATGTGGCCATATTGTGATATTTTACCTGGACCTGGCAAGCACAGTCTGCACTGTCTTTTTCTTGGCAAGGGATGAACCCTGAGAAACAAGTTCAAGACACATGCAAAAAAGCTGATTTATCAGTGAGCTGACTTAACCTGTTAAGCTGAGTACACTAAATCTAGATATTTCCAAAGCACTGAATAACAAGATTAGCCTTGCCATTTGTAGAACTGGATTGCACTTTGAGAAATTCACCCACTTGCACCTCCAGAGCTTGCTTCTTATGCATCTGCACTTGCCAGTGCTCTAAGCAGCAACCTGTGTTTGCTAGATACAGTTCACCTCAGCATGCTCAATTACACATTGAAGTGTGACTATTTGTAGATTTCTGTATGAGAAAATAAGTTGTGAAAGTACCATGGCATCTCTATTTTGTGCTTAAAACTTAAAGTTTAGGAACAGACCAACACTTCAGAGTCATACTTGTGTCCTTGGGAAATTCAGTATAGAAAGAGTACATAATAGATGTATGATTCACTATGGGCTTGTTTTCTCTCTGCCCTCTGCAGTTTCTGTGCTTCTTATCATTACTTTCACTTTCTTTGCTTTTGCCCACATGCCGGACCAATCCCCTTTCTTTGACAACTCTTCTGCTCCACTTTTCCAATTCACCAACTCCAGAGGCTCAGCTCTAGATGCTGTTTTGAATTTTACTCACACTTTCTTCTTGGCTCTTATCCTTTCTACCCTTCCAGTCTAACCATGTGTATGAGATTAATGTACTCCCTTCGTCCCACTTGTTTTTACAAGACTGTGCAGGACTACTTATTGCCTTCCAGCTCTGCTCTCAGGGGTCTGCAGGCATGAAGTCTGTCTTGATCCAGCAAAGTTATTTACCGACTGCTGTCAAAGGGCAGACACAGGACATCTGTCTGGCCCACTGGTTGTGAAAATGTACTCTTTGGTTTTGCTATGGCTTGCAACCAATGTTACATCTACTGAAAGAAAAAAATGCATGTCCATCATTACTGAAAACAGAGGAGTTTTTAATGTATTTGAAAGCACAGTCTAGCTATATTTTTTATTTATTTGCTTTTTCTTTTTTTTTCTTTTCCTTTTTTTTTTTTTTGTTTTAATTTTTTTAAAAATTAATTTTAAATCCTGCTACAGCTACACCCCCACCAGTCTCTGGTCTGGGGTCCCAGTGTCTTTCAGGAAAAGGAGAAGACTATCGAGGCAGGATAGCCACCACTGAATCAGGAAATGCCTGCCAACACTGGAACACACAGTCTCCTCACAGACACGGCTGGATTCCTGGCAGATACCCCTGCAAGTATGCTGAGCTTTGCCATTTTAACAAATGCCAGAGAACATAATTATTACATAGATCCAGATGCAGAGGCAAGACGAGCGTAGTTTTTTGGCAGCTGTGTTGATAAGCTGTTTTCCCACATTTGTCAGCTCTCATTACTTCTCTTCTGGTTTTGTTCTTAATTTTCTTCAGCATTTCTTTTTTTATCCATTTCTTCTCCGTTACTTGTCTCCCTGGTTTTCTCAACATCTCACTGCAGAATTACAAGTATTTACTATTTTATGTTAAAAATCCCCTGCCTGTGTTTTGGAAGAATTTCAGTGTCTTACTCTTCTGAACAGTAATGCTCCAAGGTCCAAGATACTCCAGCACATCCTTGTGCTTCAAGGTCTGAGGAGCTGGGTTTGCAGAGCATTATCAGTGGGCAAGGCTAGGTGGGACTGAACAGACTCTTAGCTCTGTATTTTGAACCTGTGGATTGTGAAATGGATCCCACACGTTTTCCTGGGTGTGTGAAATCCTCTCCATAATCACATGACCATTTCTCATGTGCACATTCTTCCAGGGTCAGTCTGTGACAGCCAGTCTCACCTGGTTTTTACCATAACAGTCAGGTACACCAATGGCTTGTGTTTTGACGTCAGATTTTTACTTGCCTCAAAAAGAGGAGGAGAAAGTGTAATCATTGGAAAAGTTCTTCATATATCATCAGCATTTAGACAGTAAATGGAAGGCTGCTGATTAGTTCCAAAGTAGTGGAGCGTGAGGTAATTAATAATTTCCAAACAGAATAAAAGTAACCACTGAGATGATTCCTGCATTCCCTAGTTATTAATAGCCCACAACACAACAATAGCCCTTGCACACAACACTTCTTGATTTCTATCAGTGGTATAAAACCAGTGTTTCTGTTTCAGGGGCTTAGAGGAAAACTACTGTAGAAACCCTGATGGAGAGAAGAGGCCTTGGTGCTACACCCTCAACAGCAGCGTTCGGTGGGAATATTGTGCAATTCCCCACTGTGATGGGGCAGAACAAGGGAATGCTGGTATGGTAGTAGTGGAATATACTTGAGATAAGGACTCTAAAACAGTGAGAGACTTACTATTTCTCATTTTAAATGTGTTAAATCTTCTTTTAGTCACTTTATCTTTATTGTAAATGCATTTTTTTCTGCTTGGCATGTTACAAAATCTGCCAAATATTGGGCTTCCAATGGTTAAGAAAGTGTAGCAAAGGATGTAAATCATCAGCTGATCCAATAAAAAAATTACAGGTTGAAAGAGGCTTAATTTTTATATATTCTCTATTTTCTCAAAGGTAGGGCATTTTTTTGAATTTAATTGAAAAATGAAAATCAAGATTAAAGAGATGAAAGAACACTAAATAATAGGAAGTCACATTTTTAGAAAGCAGACAGAAAGGAGAGAACAGGTGCCTTGAAAGTAATAAATATCTCATCTGAAACATCCATTCATTTAAGCACAAAAAACAACAAGAAAGTCTTCATCTAATCAAAAGGATAATAGATTAAATTTCACATGACATCCCTTTTAGAAACATATCAGGGCCAAAATTGCTAGCATTTGAAAATTTTTAATGGGAATTTCCTGACTTTTCATTCAAACCTGGTCACATGTACCAAAAATTAAACTGGGAGGGGTGAACCTTCCACTGAGCAACAATTGACATATTAAGGTAATCTTTGAAATTTTTCTAAGTATCTTTGGAAAGGCCTTTCCACTTTTCATACTGCTCATGATGCTTTCAGTAGATGCTGTCTGTATAAATGAGTCATTTGGTGTTTGATGCTTTCTTGTGCCAGCACAGTAAGGACATAAAATTGTAATGTGAAAGAACAATTTCAATTATTTGCTGCAGATGTGCCTGCACAGGTTCCCCTGTCAGAGGAGTGCTACCGAAGCAAAGGACAGAGTTATCGTGGCACAACTTCTGTCACTGTATCCGGAAAGAAATGCCAGGCCTGGAACTCCATGTTTCCACATAGGCATGAAAAAACCCCAGACAGATTCCCAGACGCGTATGTTTATCTCAACTGTTTTTGCTTTATCTGACAATGACCATTGCCAGCATATCAGGCATTTATTTTAGCTGCCCAGAACACTGAAATGTTATGGACAGAATTCAAGCCAGTAGTTGAATGATGTTACTTATGCATAAATATATGTCTGAGGTACATGTGTAATATAACTCTCCACTCAAATCACAATAATAAATGTGTTTGCTGGTAATAGGTTATCTGGCAATAAGTAAAGAAATTAATAGATGTATTCAGCTCTGCACAGCACAGATTCGCACCTTTTTTGACAGGATATTTCTGTTTACTTTCAGTCTTATGCAGCTTGCCTATTGTACTTATTTTTGCAGGGATCTGAGGGACAACTATTGTAGAAACCCAGATGGTGATAACAGCCCATGGTGTTTCACCACTGACCCCAGCACAACATGGGAGTACTGCAATATCAAGAGGTGTGATGAACCTACACAAGAACCCACACCAAATGTCTCCCCTGCAAGGACAGCACAAAATATTGACCTCACTACACACACAGTATCTGGTAACAGCTGACTATGAGTGCCACCTCTTATAGAGTTTATGGGTAGAGGAAGTAGTAATGTGTTATTCTTGAGTAAGGCTGCAACATATCAGCCACATCCCTCCTCCAGCTCTCAGATCTGTACTGTTGGATTTTGCCACAAGAACTCCTATGTCAGTTCATATCCTGTAGCCTATGTGATTTTACAGTGCATTCTGTAAAATATATATTTTTTTTGTTTAGGGGAACAGGATGAAAACAAAGTTTCCAGTGTTTCTGTAGCTATGTGCTAATGAAATATGATCACAATGACTATTGATATTATAGGAATTTTGCTGGTGCTGTGCTTTATGTTTCCAGGAGGTTGACCTTAGCTTGTTGTATTGTTCATAGGCAGCCCTACTTTGCAAAATGTACTCACCAAGAGAAACAGGTTTTTTCTCTATCCTGCTTTGTTTCTTCCTTCATAGTCCAAGCCAAAGTAGTGTGACTTTTCTGAATGTGTAGTAGAGCTTTCCATATATTATTGGCTTTGCAAAGGAAGGTTGCAGGGATATAAAAAAGACATATTCCTAAATGGAGCTGCATGCTCTAAATCACAGGCAGCAGAAGGAAGTACATAAAAGAATGGCCTTGGAAACAACAATTGCTTTCTCAATGTAATGGGCTGCTATCTCTGAAATATGATTCTCTCATGGAAAGTACTTACCGATACCAACGTGGCAAAAAGTCTTGGAGTCCATTCAGATATTTGCAGTCTGTTATGGAAAATACTTAGTCTGAAATTTCTTGAAATTTTTTTCCAATTTGATTACTCTGTACATTCAGTAGGATATCCATCTTGACTAAGAGACCATGTCACAAGATACATTTTTGTCTTTCTGCTATAGACATTAAAGAGTGTGCAAGACATGATGGTACTTCGTCTGCCTTTTTTTCCTTACCAACACCACATACCGATTCAGCAACTAACAATAATTTCCTTTTATTCTTTTTTCACAGACTGCATTAATGGTAATGGTAAAGACTATCGTGGCAGAGTAGCAAAAACTGCAGGGGGCAGGACTTGTCAAGAGTGGAGTTCTCAGAAACCTCACAGCCACAAATACTTCACTCCTGTGACTCATCCAAGAGCAGGCCTGGATAAAAACGTAAACAGCTGCTAATGCCACTGGTGTCACTGAACATTGCCTCCATTCTCCATGACCCCTCAGTAAAAACTTCATGTTTAGTCTTTATAGACTGAACGTCTATAAATGTATAGGTTACACATATCTGGAAGACATCACATTGATAGCTCAGACCTGTAATAGTGTTGGAGAGGGAAAGATACATTTTACTACACCTAGGATGTTGGTACTTCAAGCACAGAGGTACACTGTGGGGTTGATGCTGACTGTCAAGCATCACAAAATAAATCACCCTGGGCTTCCCTGATTTCTGCAAACCCCAAAGCAATGTCTTTTGCTATTTGTCATAAACTAAGTAGGATCCTGGCAAATTCTCAGAGCTGACCTGACTCTCTCTCCCTGACTGTAGGGGAAGAAGGATTAGTCCAACAATAAACATGTTAGTGCAAAGCAATTAGTCATCATATGTCAAACCTCACTTCTCATGAAGCCTTAAAAAGTACTGGAGCTAGGGTGAATCTTGGTTGATAAAGAAAATGGTAGCAATTTTATAATATTTTTCTAATTTCACCTAATTGTTTTGAGATAAAGGAAAGAAAGGCTGTAGTGACCAAGGAAATAGAAAGCATTTAACATCCAGTGGAAAAGTAGTTGGGGTAAATATTTCAAAGTTTTAGTTAAACACTTTAAAAAAAACAACATTTACTCACAGACTTCTTCCTTCCAGACATTTTGGAGTCCTCATTATATGTTTTTTTATTACAGTATTGCAGGAATCCTGATGGAGATATAAATGGCGTTTGGTGCTTCACAACAGACCCAGAAAAAAAATGGGAGTACTGTGAAATCCCACGTTGCTGTAATTATCCTTATAGATTTTTATGTCCTCCCTTCCTACAATCTGTTATGATAGTTACGAAATGTTTTCAATCCAGCCATGAAACCTGCAGAAGACAATACCTTTATATTTGAATTTAGATCTATCTGGAAGTTTGACACAATCAGGCACCTGTAATAGTCAGCCAAAGCTTAGGTGACATGGTGCTAAACATCACCAGAAAGATTCCACAAATAACAACCTGTGTGCTCTTTATTGTGAGCATTTGGACTGACAGCTGAATTTGAAATATCTAGGGAAGCTGTGAAGAGGGTTATTCCTTCTCTGGGATCCTCAAACACAGGAGAGTATTTCTTTATGTTCATGCTAGTTTTCCATGCATTTTGTGACAGCTCAAGAACCTGCTCATACATTTTTCGTCTTAGCTGAGGGCACCAGAGATGACATTCTTTCAAACCCTTTTCGTCCTCTGCTGACTTAATTTTTATTTTGATCTGAATGTTAAAATAATCTGCCCCTAGCTATTTTGCCTTTCTTTTGGGGAAGGGAGCTAATTTAGTCCTGGATATGTTATGCAGATTTTCTTCATTAATTTTTCTACCTTTCAAGAGTTATTGGTGCACTGAGCAGGTGTGGTGTTCACTGAAAAATTCAGCAGCTAAAGTGATTTTACTTTCCCTGGTGCCCTGACAAGGGGTATCAGTAGCAGCTCTTATGTACTGGCATTCACCTTGTTTGCTTTGCTCTTCTCTACCTTGCCTATATTTTGGCAGAGTTTTTTTTTTTTTTTTTGTGGTTTTTTTTTTGTTTGTTTTGTTTTGTTTTGTTTTTTAATATATCTGGCACAGATATGGAAAGTCTGTTTCTTCTTCATCTCATCCATTACTTTTACTGCAGTAACAGTGAGAAGCCAGGTCTGTGCCCTGTTTGACAATGTAGCAATTCAAAATAGTGAAGAGTGGTCACTCCCTCAGGAATGTGATATTCTTCACGATGGCCATCTACTGTACTCCTCTAAGCAGCAAAGCACTGTAATTGTACACATTAATTTTGACAACCAGATTTAAGAGCTGTGCTGGCTAAAAGAATAAAGAATGGTATGCAAAGACCACATACCACAGCTGTAAAACCCTCCTCTCTGAAACTGCTGTGGTGGAGCTTCACTTTGAGATCTGATCTGTTTCCAAATCAGGCTTTGAGTACTACATTTTTTAAATGAATGTTTTGGGAAACCTTACAGTCTTTTGCCTTCAATTACTTTATTAATTGTCTCGTTCTGGAACTAAAAAGTGTAACATCCATAGCACCATGTTCAGATCTGGAAAGAATTTTTTAGGTCTTACTGAGCATGCAAATTCAATCCATTTGAAAAATGGACAAAACAAAACCAAAACCAACAAAAACAAGAACAACAAATACAAACAAAGAGAGATTTGGATTAAAAAGTAGAGCGAGCATTGTGAGGGCAAAATTGGAATATTTTATGACAAGGTAAGAGTTATTCAATTTCATTTACAGTCTAGGGGTTGGTTTGAACTCAACTGAGGTGTAGACTGGGATTTTTAAAAGAATTTAGAAATTGTTATTACTGTCTAGGCAATAAACTCTTCCACTTTAGCTATGATTTTTTTTCTACTTCCCTACAGATTTTCTTTTGTGAGTGGGGGTCATTGTAGTTTTTGTTATCTTACTATATCAAATCATTTGATATAGTTAACATTTTTTTCCAGATAAATTAGTATTTTGTCATGTCTAAGCCCCAGGTGTAAATGCTCAAGGTAATGATAAGATAATGGAGTCTTGAAATTCATATTGTTTCTTTACCCTTACTTTCTACTAACCAACATAAAGATGAAAGCCTCAGTAAGATTTTAAAATATCTTATGCCTTTCTCTTTTCATCTGATTGCACTATGGATGACATTACAGAACTGCTTTAAAATTCTCCATTGTAGCTTTTTCAATTCTGTAGCATCTTCTGAACATGACTGTGGAAAAGTCCCAGTGAGGAGTGAGCAAACCTGTGAGCAATATAGCATGTGTGATGCATCCCCAGGGTCTTGGCCATGGCATGTCAGCCTCAGGACAAGGTACTGCTGTATTATCACCCATGAGCACCAGATTTTTACAGGGAAAGACACTGGTGGCAAGCAATGCACATACTTCTGAAGATAAGGTTTTTTTTAATCTTAAGTTTCTACTATGATAGATAACATATAACTACTTATCAAGTCATTAATCCCAAACTCCTCACTTTCTACTAAATCTTTAGAGGGAAAACTTGAACTGCAGACATCAAGTACACCTTTATTTATTGAAATGGAGAAGGAATAATTCCCACTGAGGATAATGACAGTTAATTGCACTCTGTAGTGGGGGATTTAAACCCAGGAATATAGGCACCAATCTGCAGTGTGTATGAATGGATCTTGATCATCCATTTTTACCCAGCATTCAGTCTGGTTCAAATGTAGATTGATGTTGTGATCACCTGAGTTGTGTTAGAAGCAGTAGGAAAACCATAATGTCTCAGTATAAAAAAACCAATTATGCATAGCATTTCCACAGTCACGATGAAAAGTTAAAAGTTCTAAGGTTTCTTCAAGGAGCTAATCCAAAGCAACCCCATAAATCAAAAAATTATGTTTCCTGTTATTAATTGCTCATTTTCATGAACCCTTTACATTACAAGTAAAATTATTAGGAAATGTCATTATTTTTATTAAATTCCTGAAAGCAAGAGTGCCCTGTTGCAAAATTTTCACCTAGGTGTCAAACTCCTTTTCATATTTTCATGTTCTGGAGCAAATAAAGATTTTCCTTCGAACATCTGCATTTGATTTCTATTGCCATTGACAAAAGACAAACTATGACTGGCAACAGGGTTGAATAAGGAAGATACCGCTAGTTTGCTAATATTTCCCACTGTGCACAGCATAGGAGGTGAAGAATTGTCTATACAGTTTCAAATGAATGTGGCTGTCTTGTCTATTTTAGCACCAACGTGCACCATTGTGCTGGCACCCTGATACATCCACAGTGGATCCTTACTGCAGCTCAGTGCTTGCAAGAGTAAGTGTCTTCTAGAACCAACTGCAGTCCTTTTCTAATCTGAGAAAATCAACAGAGGAGCAAGATATACCAAATAAGTATTTTCTTTACTCCTTATTTCCTGTCTTTCTTGCCAGAAAACTGGTTTTTATCTTCTGCTCCTGCCTCAGTCAAAAAGAGTACCAGAGCGCAACAGAGATTACTTCTGCTGTCTGCCCTCTCCCCCACCCCAAAGCATGCCAAAAAGGATGCTAATGAAGTGCTGATGCTAGTTCCACTTGGAAAAACTGGCTAGCAGCTGCCTCTTGGGGCTTGAGGAGTTGTGAACACTGCAACAAGGTGCCACATTATTTCATTGCTATAAAAATAAGACTGTTATAAAAGATACATTTTCCTTTCTCCCCAAGAACAAATGTGGACATCTTTATCATCAGCAGCCTGACCATCTTGTTAGTTGCATCTCTCCAGGGAAATCAATGATTTTTGTAAGAGTGACATTCCCCTTTACACATACGGATGTATAACCTTGCCACTGTCATTTCTTCCAGGTCAACAGAGTCTTCTTCTTACAGGGTGTTTCTTGGGATACAGAATCTCAATGCAACAGAGCCATCCCTGCAAATTCAGAGTGTTCAGAAAATATTAAAGGAACCCAGTGGAGCAGACATTGCTTTGCTGAAGCTGAACAGGTACCATTTCAGCCCAAGTTTTCCACTCCTACAACCTTTAGTCTAAAGTTACATGTTAATTTATTCTGGAATTAGCTCTCAGGTATGGCTGTGGGTGTCATGAAGGAATATGAGTCCCTTTGAGTGTTAGCATAGGCATCTGTTCCAGGGTGAGCTCTAATCACCTCTCCTGCTGAATGACTGCACTGGTAGAACCTGTGCTTCTTACGCAGTTTGGGAGAGTCAAGGACCAGTTAGAATGGGCAGGACTGTTATGAGGTATTCCCGCTCACCATGTGCCAGCAGCAGCTCCACTGAAGGAGGGAGGGTCAAGGCAAACTGAAGCAGAATTGTATGTGGAGGATCTTGTGCTTGGAGGCTTTTCCTGCTCAGGTCTGGGGGTTGTGCACCCCAACAGCAGTCATCAACAGCTTTATGGAGCCAGTAGAAGGATCCAATTTCCTAAGCAATGCTTCAGGCCAGGCCAATGAGTTGCAGACTTGGCCAACAGCTCTGTAAAACCAGATCCTGATTGTGATACAGAGAAAAATCCTGTGCATAACCTTAGTTGCCTGGAGCTCTCTTTTGTGTCTTGCTTAGAAGTCTGAGCAGTCTGCTATGAAATGTGTACATTTATGCTCCTGAAACTTTTTTACTTACTCATTGTTTTCATGCTTTTTCTTATATTTAGCACGCGTGCATTAAAAAACAGTAAAAGCTCATGCTTGACCTGAGAAGACATTTCTTTTTTAAAATTCAAGGTAGAGCTTTAATGAACTTAGACCGATTTAAATTTCAACTCAGCTTCACTGGTGCTTGATTAATCAAAATCTCACTGATTTCAGTTGAGTAGAAGGAACTCTTGGCCCACCATTTTTATGCTTGGTAGTGCTTGTAATTATAACATTCTATTCCTCTTTCACTCAGTGCTCTATGTACATTTGCATAGATACATATAGATACATGCATGCCATAGCACTATTCAGTTTTGCATCAGCAGCACTCACATTTGAACAGATGCATGAGATGCCACAAATAGCACCACATCATATCCTTCAGTTCCTGGCTTAGATCAACTTTGCTTCTTTTCATCTTCATTAAAGCCTTTCTTTACTTTTGTCTTCAGTTTTCTTTATGGACCTCATTCTTTCCAAATCTTCAGTGTCTGTTCATAAAAAAGATCACCCAAGAAAATAAGATCTTAGAATACTGGTTTTTATTCCTCTACCTGTGTTTCGAGGCAATAGACAGAACTTGTCAAAGACCTGATGCAAGTCTGTGAAGATTGTGACTAAAATAATTCCAAAGCAGGGCTGATCTACTGAAGAAGACCACTGGATTCAATAGAGAACTAGTCCCAGGTGAATTCTGTGCCATGCTTCTGAGCAGATATTTTCTCTCTGAGACTACATACTTTCATTTCAATGTCATGTCATCCATAATATGATGCATCGTCTGAGGTCTTGTTCCATGAAGAAAAAGGTCCTAGAAGAACACCTGTAGAAACCTAGAGAAACCTGGAAACAAAGAAGACCACACACAAGTCTGAGCTTTCTCATTTTAATATACTCTTGTCTATCAATTTTCAGGAATTATTTCAATAAAACTGCACTTTATTGGGAAGCGAATGAACTAATGTTAGAGGCTGCAGAACTGACTTACATTCTTATAGGGAAAGGAACTCAGGCAAGATTAATTTCATGAAACTGTGTGGGAGTGGAGGTTTCAGATCACCATCTTGGACTTCAGAAAGCTAGAGGATAAAGGCCAAAATTATGGTGATGACACTGGCACAACTGTAGCTTTAGCACAGGAGCTGGGTAACATCTCCTACCCTCCTGGACTGCTGCATTCATGTTTCGTTCAGTTATTTGTATTGGAAAGATCTTTATTTTAGGATAAGTCAGACTCAGCTCCCTTTGATCTCTAATTCTCCTGAATTTTCTTGGGGCTTGTGGCCCTGACATTGTCTGATTAGGAACAGGGAGATTTGTTAGTTCCTTTTAATTGGGCACTGAAGATCTCACTAGGTATCACATCATATACTTTGAAAATCATTTGGGGCATGAAAAGAGATTATAAAGGTTCATTTTACCTTGATCGAGCACTTGGAGTTCATTCTGATCCTTTACTCTCTTTCAGAATCAGAACAAACCTTCAGAGGTAGGTTCCTGGCAGTGGTAGTTCTCCTTTAACAGCTTGTTCAGACAGACTTTCACTGTGCCAAAACTGTTTGCACTTGCCTGATTCTGAGGATATTGTACTTTCCAGAAGCCACTTCATCTTTTCACATCTACATCTGAAAGTCAGTAAGGGATCAGAAAGTCTAAAGCAAAGACCTCTTTATGCAACATTTCATCTTCTGCAGGACTGCTTCTCAGGGCTCTGTCCACTCCTTATCAAGCTTTATTCCAATGCTGAAGCCTCCAGGCACAATGTTGTGATGAGGAATAGCTTTATGTTGGTGTTTATTGAGGTGCTAAACTTAGTAATGTGCAAGATACTGCATGATGTCACCTACAGTTACATCACTCAAAGGAGAAAGAAATTTTCCACAACTTCAGCTGTGTCTGCTTATTTACTCATTCACCCATCCTTCCCTTCTCATGTGAAGTCTCTGAAAATGTCCATGACCTCGGAGACAGGGGGTATCTGAGCACCTGTAAGGGTTACCAGGGCTGGACTTGGCTGTGCACATGCTTTTATACACACTAGAGGGGTAGCCAAGAGGTCAGCACTCTAGCACTATGCTCTAAACATGCTCACACTGTTACTGTGCCTACAAACACATCCCAGAGACTTTCAGTAACTTCTTTATTCACTAAGTGATCAGGCACCATCTTACCATCATCTATACAGGTTTAAGACACCATCGCCTCCTCCACACCATTCCATGCAGAGCCTTTGGCATATGAAGACTGAATAAGCTGACTGTAATTTTTCTAAGGATATTTTAATTATTCTTTGTTTATTTTCCAGTCCTGTAGCAATTACTGACCATGTAAAACCAGTTTGTTTGCCAGAAACCAGTCTGATGGTAGAAAGAAACTCAGTATGTTTTCTTACTGCCTGGGGAAAAACAAGAGGTAAAGCATACTCCGTGCGGTCGGAAACTTAGGAGGGTTTTCAAATCCTATCACCAAATACGTGCATTCATGTGACCTGAAAACACATTTTACTTACATTTTAACTAAGTCAGAGGTTGCCAGGCAATATTATTCTTATTTGTTTCTCTAAGAGCTTGATTTTTTGCCCTCATTGCTCACATAAACTGAATTATTTAAAAAAAAAAGGATAGAGGAGAAGATTTTACCACCTTGTATATCTTGTCTATTTTGGTCTTTTTTCATCTTAGGTATAAACTGTATTTGCACAAATAAGAACAATACTTAAATAACGCCCTTGCCTTTATTTTTGACCTTCAGATATAAATATTTTAAATACCCAAATGAAGCCTGTGCTATCTTCCTGTAGTCTAAACTTTACATTCTGCATAGACATTTTCAGGAACCCACCAGCTTTCCCAGACAATACCTTATTAATACTCCACCTGCAAAATGAAGCTAATTGATTCTACTTTGTGTGCTTAATCAAAGAATTAAAATATAAATAAATAAATCAACAGAACACGCCCCTGACTGAATTTCAACTATAAAAACCTTGCACAAAGATTGCATTACCTTGCCCTCAGCTACAAAATTGATGCTATGAAAATAATGCTTAAGAAAAATCACTCTGCTACTAGTGTAGCTCATCAGCATTATCAATAAGCACTTTTATCTAACATAGACAGTATCTACTGCCTTTCCTCTAACTTTTTTCCCTCTCTTCCCTTGTATTTTTTTTTTTTTTTTTTTTTTCTACCTTGCCACAGGGTGGCAGCTGTTTCCTGTGTTCTAGTGATCAAAGCCACAAAAAATAGTACAGGGAAGATTTCTTCCACAAGTGTATTAATTAAAATGGAAAAATCAGAAGACCAGTGTTACATTTAGCAAGTGGGAAAGAGAGTCCTGCTATGACATAAAACTAGTTCATTAAAACAGGAGAGGGTAGCAGAGCCAGAATCCCTTATCTGAACAAACTGTGTTGTGGGTAAATTCAGCCTTTGCTTCAGGAAAACCCTTCTTGTCTGGAAAATGCTATCACTGGGCTTGAAAAAGTGCAAATTAATGGAAAGTAAATCCAGGCTAACATTTTCCCTCTGAAACAAGCCATTGCTACTGCACCAGGATGAAAGCCTACAAACAAACACAGTGGCTCAGAACACTGAGCAACATTTTTTATTTATTTTGTGACACTTGGCAAAGAATAACCTCTGCTTGTTGAGGGTAGGTATGATATAAATATAAAAAAAATTTGAAAGATTTAATATGGACCTTCAAGGAACTCAGAAATTATTGTAGAGCCAGGGATGGATTCCAGTCCTTTCATTACTGAGGTTTCACTGGGGCACAATGCCTAAGCTACCATTTATAATGGTGTATTTTCTTGATTGTTCATAAAGGTATTGACACAGCCAACAGATTAAAAGAAGTCGAATTCCCTGTGCTTGAAAACAGAATATGTAATGGCCCTGAATTTCTGAATGGAAGTGTCAAAAATCACGAATTTTGTGGTGGATTTACCTTTGGAAGCATAGGTAATTGTGAGGTAAGAATAATATTGCCTTGAGTGTAAACAGGTGGATTGGCAATTTCTTCTTTCAAGGCTCATAAACAGTTTCAGCAATTCAAGATTTCTGCATGAAACAGAAGAATTGAGATATAGGTAGCATTTTCTTTTTCTTCACTCTTACAGCCAACCACTAAAGCAGGGAAATTGTGCAGGGTAATTTCACCTTCCTTTCAGGACTGCAAGCTGACATAATAGTCTATTACTGTGGATACCCCATCCCACCTGATATAAGTCCTGTGAGACAGTACTTAGACTTTCCTTTGTTCCTAGAGACAGAGGGGAAACTAATGAGTGTTTCTGGTCCAGCCTGGTGGTGTACTTCATCTTTGTTTAATCCCTTGATTAAACAAAACTTGAAATGCTGCCAGTTTTCTAATTCTCACAAGTGTATGAAAAGATTTAATGGAGGGTATCACATTGGGAGCTTTTCAATAAAAAGCTGACTGAGTAGGTGTTCAAGTCTGCCAGTGCAAATTATGTCTTTGAGAGTTTGGACAGTGCATTCATTGACAGGCACACAGGTATTCATCTGCTGCCATGACTGGATTTTAAGAAAAAACA
The DNA here is from genome assembly GCF_036169615.1 of Heliangelus exortis. Lineage (NCBI taxonomy): Eukaryota > Metazoa > Chordata > Aves > Apodiformes > Trochilidae > Heliangelus > Heliangelus exortis. The sequence continues at coordinate 47,605,096 of NC_092424.1, forward strand.
TTCTAACAGTTACAGCCATTTTGTCCAAGATCAAGTCAGCCAAGGGATGCGCAAAACTGAGACACTTCCTTTCTTTTGTGTAATTGGCTTCACAGTGATGTGGGGATTTTCCCACATCACTGGTTCGCTGTTAGGTCTCTCTTCTTCAGAGCTGAGGAATGTCCCAGACTCTTGGGAACAATTTTTCCCCTCCATTTTTTTACTCCAGCATAATAAAACATTTCTCTGTATTTATAGTCCTTGCTTCAGTCTTATTTTGAGGCCTTCAGAGTTACCACAATCTTATTCCTGCCAGTAGTTTGCCTTTTCAATGGCTAGCCTCTCCATCACTAAAGGAGTCACCTTATTCTCTCTTCTCCCTAGGCTGAAGTTGGAGGACCTCTGGTCTGCCAAGATAAGGACAGATTTGTCCAATATGGAGTCACCTCTTGGGGACTGGACTGTACCCAGCCATCAAAGACTGTTTTTGTCCAAATTCCTACTTTTGTTTCTTGGATCAAGAATGCAGTAATTGCCCACTGACCGCGGATGCAGGATAGCATTTCTGAAGAGCAGCCCATGTGTCAGAAACAGCATTCCAAGTATGGTTTTTAAAATTTAATAATTCATAAGAATCTTAAATAATAAATGACAATAAATTACTGTCTGAGCATAAGTAGTTATTTCAAAACAATTGCCAAGTTGACAAATTATTACTGCCTGTCAGTGTGTCCAAGTTGTGTCTGGTAAAGTTAACTATGCAGCCTGTGGCAGCAACTGTAAGGTTCCTACTTCACTCCCTTTTGAGATACCTACCAAGTCACAGAAGTGGCTTCCTCTTTTTTCAGACACCTCTTTTTCTGCTCTGTACATGAAAGCAGCTGGCCCACCTCCATGTACGAGGTCTTCCCCATGTAAGAAACTTTATCTCAAGTTAGGCCTGTCCCTGTACCCATCAGAGAGCATCTGGTCCCCTTTCTGTTGCTGTTCCAGGAAAGTAGCCACCAGACACTGCCTTGGATAAGAAAAGGCCAAGCTAGACTGTACCTGCACTGTGCCACCCAGGAGCTGGATCAGGGTCCACTGGAGTTGCTTTTTCCTGAGGCTAATTCCACTCTCTCTCACTACCCAAGCAGAGATTTGTGCTGTGCTCTGCAATCACCTAAACTTTGTGGGTTAGATGTTTTGCATGGAAAAAAACTACTATCCACCACAGGGTGCAAAGCCATGAATTGGCTGGCATATGGTACACTTAATACATTTGTCAGGCACACACACAGAAATCCTGCTCCCACTTGCAACACCAACAATCCAGTCCTGACATTGGGTTCAGGCCTTATGGAATCATAGAAAGATTTCAATTGTAAGGGACCTTCAAGATCACCTAGTTCTACCCTTCCTGCATGAGCAGGGACACCACACACTAGACTTGGTCCCTCAAAGCCTCATCCAACCTGGCCTTGAACACTGCCAGGGTGGGGGCAGCCACAGCTTCCCTGGGCACCCACCCTGTGCCAGGGTCTTACCATGCTCACAGTGAAGGATTTCTTCCTAATGTCTAGTCTAAATCTACCCTCTTCACATTTAATCCTATTATCCCTTGTCCTAGCATTACATGCCCTTATCAAAAGACATTCTGCCTCTTTCCTTTAGGCCGTTTTCAGGTACTGGAAGGCTTCTCTTCTCCAGGCTGAACAATCCCAACCCTGTCAGCCTGTCTGCATCAGGGGGCCTCAGCCCTCTGGTCATCTTTGTGAAGAGGCAACTATGTCTCAGAGGGCTGGAGAGGTGGAGCTGGGTGCCAGGGTATCAGTGTTTGCTTTTTCAGGGACAGTATGTGCTCCTGCGCTCTCTTGGGGCAGGGAGGTGGAGAAAGAAAGGGCACTTCCAGGTTGGTTAAGCCTCTCAGAACCACAAAACCAGACCTGCTTGCCACCCAGAGCAATGCAAGAGGACTGCTCTTGAAGCTGTCAGGAAAGACTGGGTTAGAGAAAGGCTCTTCAAAGCAGTGCTGCAGTGACCAAATGAAAATGCTGAGTGAGATGTGTTTCAGCAGCACAAGAAATCAACAGAAACTCGCCTGTGCCATTGACTTCACATCAGCTACCAAAGTTCAGCAGTTCCAGCTGTTCCAATTTTCTGTGTACCTCTTAAAAAGACAGCACTTCCAAAAATATATGTATTGACTTAATAGCAGAAGTCCTGTAATGGACCTGTAATCTGAAGAAGGCTTTCTGTATTTTTCAGTCTTACAGTTTTATGCCTGCTTTAAAGAATATTATAAATCTTTATCTGTATTTAGGTACTTTATTATTGCTATAAAAAACTCAGCAGAGGTGAGGCACCACAAACCCATTTTGGGATTTAAAAAAAAGCTAGAGTTAAAAATAAAGTATTTGCAGACTCTTTACTGACCCCTCAATTTTTGTCTATCAGTTCTTTATGACTCTCATTATAACCTACTCATCAGTTTCCTTTGCTCATCATGATAGTCTTGAACAGCTTTTCTTTAACCCAGTCTTTCCTGACCTTGTCTTCTTCATGGATTCCTTCCAGATCCTGATCATTGTCCCTCTGTCTGAGTGCCTGCTCTCATTCCAGCCAATCTGCCCTTGGCTGTGTACACCCCCAGCAGCTGTAGGAAGAGGCCACCTCTCTAAAGGGTCACAGACCTCTGTGCTCTGACCCAGAGGAGCTGGATGGGCTGGTGAATCTCTTCCACTTCTTCCTGTGCAAGCAGCCAAACATGTAACAGGCTCCTACAGGGGAACATGGTTTAGGCTGCAACCACTTCCACAGCCTGTTGTTACCTGTAACCTCCTATAATCAGCCTGTGAGACAGGGTTGGGGAAACACCTGAGGTGTGAACCTATAAACAGCTCCTTTTTGCTCTGTCTGCTTGATAATTCACTCTCTAGTCACACAAGTTTTTAGGTCAAGTACAGTACTCAGTGCATCTCTCCTTAGTTCTCCTGTAGTAATACAGCCCCAAAGGCATTTCTTGCGCTGTCTGCTCAATAAACTTGGAGACTCTCAGAAGCCATTGAGCACAATGCTTCCTGGAGCACATGAAAGGCTTGCTGCCATCTGGCACTTGCTTTCTACTCCCAGTGTGCTGTTGTTTTTGTAAGTTCTGCCAATAGTGTTCTTCCTTCACCAAACATTGGCACAGATTCTCCCTAATAACTGGCTAGACCCAGCATCTTTCCTTTTCCTCTTGGTGCCTGTAGGCTATTCTTCAGTGCCTGTAGGCATTGATTAATAGAAGTTACAGGTATTTGATACTGTCTTCTGCTAGAAGATGCTGAACTGTGCCTGCTGGGGTCTGCCAACCCCAGCCCAGGTGGTACAGTTGCCTGGAATGTCGAGTGCAGTAGTACAGGCACATGCAGCTCCTTGTGGAAGCCAACAAACCCCACACATCTGTCACTAAAATGCTCCTTCTGTTTCACATAAACTAAAGACCATTGTTCTTGATCTCAAGGTTTAAAAAAGGCCATTCTTCCCAGACAGTTTCGCCAGAGTATCTCTCAGTAATCTTTGGTTAGATTTGGGGTGACGGTCAGTGTAGCTCTCCCTGGACACTAATAAATATGGCAATTTTCACATCACTATGCATCACATTTGGAAACTGGGTTTCTTTCCCAGGAATCCATGTGATTTCTTAGCAGTCCATCCTCTTGCTACAGGGCTTTTTCAGGACTCTCTTTGGCCTTCACATTACAATATTCTCTGTATTTTCTTTCACTTGGTTTTGATGTTACTTGAGTCTTTTCTGGGTTGCGTGACTTGGGACTGTTGCTTTTTTTAGATTTTATGAGAATACAGTCTGGAAATCCTTTGCTATTTTCTCCAGATGAGAAAATGACCGTGGTTTTAGCTGTCCTCTTGCTGCATGGGAATTCTTGATTTACTCTCAGCCATTTCTCCTGGTTTTGGCATATAACGATACACTACTTCTGGCAAGGCTTTTTGCATTTTCCAGTCTTTTAGTCTGTCTAAATAACAAATATATTTTTTAATTTACAGTGCAACTCGTTACTGCTAGGACTGTGTCAATACATTGTCACCAGAAGTTAGGGACTTGGACTCTGAATCTGATAATAATACCAGCACTTTGTCATTGAATGGCACCAAAGGGATAGAATGTACCCTCAGCAAGTTTGCTGATACAAAACTGGCGGGGGTGGCTGAAACACCGGAGGACTTTGCTGCCATCCACTGTGACCTGGACAGGCTGGAGAATTGGGCAGAGAGGACCTGCATGAGGTTCAAAAAGGGCAAGTGTAGGGTACTGCTTCTAGAGAGGAATAACCCCACACAGCAGCACAGGTTAGGGGCTGACCTGCTAGAAAGCAGCTCTGTGGAAAAAGATCTGGGAGTCCTGGTGGGCAGCAGGATGATCATGAGCCAACAATGCACCCTTGTGGCCAAGAAGGTCGATGTCATCCTAGGATGCATCAAGAGCGTGGCAAGAAAGTCGAGGGAGGGTAACTCTGCCCTGATGGGACCCCATCTGGAATACTGTGTCCAGTTCTGGGCTCCCCATTTCATGAAGGGCAAGGAACTACTGGAAAGAGTCCAGCACAGAGCCATTAAATTTACAGGGGACTGAAGCATCTACCATATGAGGAAAGGCTAAGAGAGCTGGATCTATTTAAGCTGGAGAAGAGAAGGGATCTCATGATCCATGAGGAGGGATCTCATAAATGCTTATAAAAATCTATAGGGCATGTTTCAGGAGGATGGGACCAGACTCTTTTCAGTGGTGTCCAGTGACAAGGGGCAATAGTCACAAAATGGAACACAGGAGGTTTAACTGAAACATGAAGAAAATCTTCTGTACTGAACACTGGTAACAGAGCACTGGAACAGGCTGCCCAGAGAGGCTTTGGAATCTCCATCTCTGGAGATATATAAAACACTCCTGGATGCTATATTGTGCAACCTACTCTAGGGAACCTTTTCTGTCAGGGGGGTTGGACAAAGTGATCTCCATTCTGTGATTCTTTGGCTCAGATTCTGAAATGCAGGGAGATTATGTTCATGTGAATTTATCCAATAAGGTGTGACCTGTGTTCTGACATTGTTTGCCATTTCTTTTGCGGGGCATTTTTCTGAGCTTACAGTAAACCCAATTTCAAGGGTCAATTTCTATTTAAAAAGCCTCCTTCTGTTGTTTATATTTTAACCACTATGCTAACTAATGTACCTAGACTCTGAAATAAGATCTGATAAACTTCCACCTATGGTAGGCCTCATAGTGGTCAAATAAATGAGAACAAACACCACAAGAACAGAAACAGGGAAAGGTTTAGACACTGTGTGGATCTGTAAGGGAAAAGAGGAAAGGCACAAAAAGAGGCAGATCAACAGTTTAGAAGAGATCCTTTCAAACACAACGCATTGAGAGGCCACATCCTTGTCACAAGGCAACAGTGAGAAAGTAGCAGTCTGGCAAATGAAAGACACTTTTCCTGTTTTGATATCTTCTTGTGGAAAACTCACAGAATGAGCATTTTTGTAACAGGATCAGTTTCTGACAGTATCTCCAAATCCATCTTTCCAGGAGCTCATCCATTAAGACAGAGATCAATAATATTTTTCCAAATCTGCACTGATGTCTTTGAAAGAAATGGCAATATAGGTTTTCTTCCCTTTCCTCAGAAATAAATCAGGAGCATCCATGCTGAAGTAGGTGCATTGTAATGTGGTCCAAAGCAACAAAATTCAGAGAAGAACCAGACTCAAGTCTAGAAGTGGCAGCTGCCATAGATGTGAAGGAGTACATGGGGACCTGTAACATGAGGAAAGCTTGCAAAAGAGTGATTGCATGCATGATGCATGCAGATGTCCTCAAACTAACCTGGACACACATTAACAAACCTTTTGCTACCACAGTTAGCTCCTTTGATTTTGAACTCCTGTAGGAAAAGCCCATCTGATTAAAACCTCTAAAACACTGTTTTTACAAACTCAATTAAAACTCAAGGCTTTTCAAACCTCTTCTGTGCAGGAGAAGCAGCTACATATGACCTACATATGGAGCTTTTTTCCTGACACTTTATCCACCAGATGTGTAGCATAGCCCAGTGAATACTCCTGTGGAAATGGGAGATATAGAAGGATGTGGAAGGTGCCAGAGATGCTCTGGGGGGGGGGGGGGGGGGGGGGATGAGGGGCCTGGCTTGTAAAAAAAACAAATTTAGCACTGGACTAAGAAAAAACCACTATCTAATAATATATTATGTGAAAGAAGCACTGGGATTAGCAAGCAGATGCTGGCTGTGGCTGGGGATGAAAGAATGGACAGGGAGTCAGGAGGTGTGGAGCTAGAGAGAGGGCATGCAGGACCTGGAGTCAGAGTTGAAACTGGGGTTGAGATTGTTAAAAACATGCGGGGCTAAACCAGACTTGAGTAGTTCTCAAAACGTTGCTTGCTAGGGAAGCCTACTTTATATTCTACTCCTTCATTTTATCCTTTTTTTAGCAATAAATAATTGTTCCTAAAACCCAGTAAGTACGATCCCACATGTAATTGCACAGGATTCAAGCGTCTCCCTGAGCTGAGTTCAGCTCCCATCAGCTCTTCTCTTGGGCCCATATGCTTTGTTTCCTGGCCCAGCATTAGTGGTCTCCCAAGCCTCTACAGATGGCACATGCTTTGGCTTTGTTCACAAGATTCAGCTTCAGTCATAGAACCAGATAACAGATAACCAGATAAAATGAGGTTACAGCATCCTACAGGAGAAAAATAGCACAGAACTACAAGCAGGATCAACTCTGAATTTTTCACATAATCTGTAAAAGAACATTCCCATACTAGAATTATGTAATTCCCATACTAGAATCCCTATCTCACATTTTTAATCCTGCACCCCTGGCCTTATCCCAGGCCCTCAGTACAAAGCAATTGCTACTTAAAGGGCAACAAGGGACTGGATAGGCTTCCTAGTTTTTAAAAGGAACTCATTGATTCTGATGAACATTTTGCCTTCAATAGCAGAATTTTGCCTTCACCCAGCAGCACCCATGCAATCCTTTTTTCCTCATCCAGTGTTCAGCCCTCACCTGCACATTTTATTTGATTTGACAAATTGTTTGAAAGCAACACGAATGACCTAATGTGCAAGAGAAGGCATGAAATGATACTTCAGTGCAAACTTTTCCAAGGCAAAGGACACTTGGGAAATGCAGACTGAGCTGATGTTGCAATCAGGATAACACACAGATGAGCAAAGTCTGGCACCCTCACTGGATGAGTTTATGCCTGCAGTGTGAGGTTAATGTCTGATAAGAGGGGCACTAAATAGCTATCTATGGGTCTTAAAGCTAAAGTTATGCTGTTTGACTAAGATGAACTCTTAGTCCCAAATAATAGAAAAGCTGAGTTCAAGGTAACAATGAATAATTTAATAAAGGGCAAAAATAAATTACTACTATTAATCATTTAATTAAAATAAATTACTACTATTAATAGTAAACTAGTTTACAGAGATAATATTTCCTGAACCTGATAACTGTCCTTACCCTGAGATTAACTGGAAGTTGGTCCTCATGAACCAATACAGGTATGCATGGCTGAAAATACTCAATTTTCAGATTCTGAATGACCCCATGATTTCCCATGCTTCCCAGCAACATTATTCCTCTGTTCTCTAGTAAAGAAAGACTGAATCATTTGAGAACAAAACCATGCCCCGCAATACAGGAGAGTGTCCTCACATTTCCCAGCATCCAGTACAAATGATTGAATCTGATTTGGTAATCCACCCATTTCAAGGTTGTTTGAATGGCCACACCATGGCAAAGGGGGTCACAGCCCAGGAGAATGATTAACTTCACCTGCCTGCCTTGTTTGTTTGATGCTGCCTCACTCCAGTGCAAGTCAATAAAACTTTGTGCATCGACACACAGAACTTCCAGCACCCATCAGCTGGGCCACCATGAGGATTAGCAGAGCTGCCTTTCTCTTTCTTTTCTTGCTCAGCTCAGGTAAGAGTCCTTTGCCTTCCACTTGCCCAGGTGAGATGGCAGCCAAGGGCTTGCAGCCTCTGTTGGGTGAAGGTAGGTCCCTAGATCTTGGTGTCAGCACTTACCTGGACAGTGATGGAGCTGGGGCTCTCTGGCCAGAGAGCTGCTCTTGAATGAAGCCAGAGCTGTGGTTTTTCCAGTGTTGTGCTCATTAGAGATGCCAGAAGAGCAGCAGCTTTGGTGTCTGTGTGGGCAATCAATGGCTTCCTGCACCTTTACCTCATGGCCAGAAATGAGGGCAGGCTTGGAAAGCAGCCTAGAAAAGGCTTGCTGCAAAGACATGGCTGTGTCTGGCTTCAGCAGCTTTTTATCTTACTGTTGTTTCTTGTCTCTCTTATTGCCAGGTACTGTAATCCCTATTTTGGTTGTTTTTTAATTTGTGAATTTATTGTGAAAAACAAAATCACAAGAAAAAAATTGTTGTATCCACTAGAGTTTCAGTTCTTTTCATAGCCACAATCTTTGCTGGAAAATTTTCTTTCCTTGTTATGGAGAAGCCAAAATCTGGTCAGCATTAGTTTTTACAGTGGTTTTGGTGCTACAAGACTATGTTTGTGAAAGATAGTATAAAATAATATGTAACAGATAAGAACTGAGTAAGGCTCTTTACAGATGTCTTTCTTTGGGTTTAGTAGACTGTAATTCTTACAGAAAATTGTAAAAATTTAACTTCTATGAACTATAGAATTCAGATGGCACATCTTTCAGTCCTGCTTTATAACTACACTCTGTTGTGATCACAGTTAAAAATGCATTTATGAGTGTGCCAACACATATTCAAAACCACCCAAAAATACACAAGCATTTTATACAACTAGTTTTAAAATATAAAAAAGGTGGTAGAAAAATCTATGGGTTGAATTTAGCTAGAAAAATTAGAGACATGCACCAGCATAAAAAATTCTAGGTATTATTTAATGTTGAGAATTATAATCTTAATTAAAATTCTAGGTTTTAAGATTCTTTTTTTTTTTCAGAGGAACAGGCTCATCCAAATAAAATAGGCTTCTCAAATGAGTAAGAATTTTATACAGGGGGGGACATATGGGACTTAGGCTTTTGCTTGCAGTACTCTGCTTTTGCTTGCAAATCTTTTATCAAATGGTGGCAAATATTTGCATTTCTGAATAAGGCATTAGTACATCTTTCTAGGGCTGAAAAATTCCACAGACATAAGAAAAACAGTAGCAAGAAAATTTGCTGCCTTTTTCATCAGCTTGCATATATTTTCCTGTTGTTTTTTCTAAGTATTATGCCTTGCTGTGTAATCATAACAGAAAAGGGGGAAATATTTTTATGACTCAAATAAATTGCTACTCTGTCAATATTTAAAAAATCAAATGCTGTATTTATAATGACCATATTATTGCTAAGTTTCAAAAGTGAAAAGAATTAAGCTGGTGTACTATAATAGAAATTCTTTACTTGTATTTCTTACCCTTGTGGAGAGCATTGCACTATTCCTATGATATGGTTTTAACCTGGTATGATGTTTTCTCTCAAGACTAATTTGTTCCTAATTTCAATCTTGTTTTTAAATGATCAGTGGAACCGGTGATTCCTATGACTACTGTCACATAGAATTTTATTGTATCCTTTTTCACTTTTTAAAATTTTTTAGCTGCTTTCTTTTTCTTTCATACATACTGTTAAGTAGTGGTTAGGGCCAAGGTCTTCCTTAGTCCATGTGGAAAACCCAACATCCAGTAACTTCTCTGGGTTTGCAGTGGTATGAGGGGAAGCATAAAGTAGCTTTTGGACCTATTTTCTCAGTTGTGTCTCATAGCTGCAAAGTGGTCTTACAGAAAATACTCAGCTGCAGTCTGAGCTAGCACTCAGGTGAAGGAATTAACTTAATCAGGAGGCATCTGGACCTGCTTCACACTACAAAACAGTGTTAGTCAGGACATGGAGGAGTAGCTGCCTTCCTAAAAGAGGTTTCACTGCCCATCCCACAGGAACCCCAAGTCACAGGTAGGGGACAGGGCTGCTTTCTGTCCCTCCCACTGGCACTGGGCTATGACCGAGAAAGAGAAGGATTAGAAGAGATGAAGAAAGATCCTCTCATCAACACGACTGTCATGCATGAGGGGGAAGCCAGGGTCCAGTTCATACCCTGGATGCCTTTTATTCAGCAGTTGTGCGAAGCAAGGCACAAAACCAGGGCTCAGAGCAGGACTGAGATGTGTGGCAAAGACCACAAGGCTGACGTCTGTTTGGGATTGAAACCACGGAGTATGGGGAACTCCCAGAGCCAAATACTTGCCCATTGGGTCATATGCTCATCTGACAAAAAAAATTAAAAATCACAGGACTCATGCAACTCTGTGGCCCTACAGCTGGACCCATGAAAGTAACAGGTCTGTGAACTATAACTAAACAGTCAGAGGTAACATAGCTGTAGCAGAAACAGGAAAATAAAGCACTTTTACAAAAATTAGAAACTAAACATGAGCATGGTAAGAAGCCCAGTGACTGAAGATAGCTTGTTTCTTGCAACAGCATTGGAAAAGAGACAACTATGGGGTGGCTGATAAAACTGATGTTGTTCCATGTGAGTAGGTGTCAGCAATGGACATCCGTTGTTTCACATTTTTCTTGAGCCCTATCTCTTCCAAAGTATGGGCAACCACTGTTTTCTTTATTGGTGAGGTGAAACACCTCACTTTTTTCACTCCTTGAGTCGAGTTTTCTGCTCCCATCACCTTATGCCCTAGGTTTGTGTTACTTCTCATGACTTTCAGAATGAAACAAAGCATGTGTCAAGCCACTTTTCTGTCCTACCTTACATGGAGTTTTCAGTGACTCTACCCTTAACCAAACTAGGAAGGCAAAATTTACCCATATTTTGTCACCATTAATCAAATTATTCCAGCGATTAAATGACTATGTTTCTCAACTAGATGGCAAAGAATTTAACATAAAGTTTAAAATAAACTATATCAGCATTAACATTTTTACCTCTTTCTTTTTTCCTTTTAGTGCAAGGGAGCGTACTAGACAGCTATGTGAGGACAGAGGGAGCTTGGCTGCTCAACCCAAAGAAGCAAATCTATAAGGCACATAGTGAAGAGGAATGTGCAGAGCAATGTGAAACTGAAGATAAATTTTCTTGCAGGTAATTTCCACTGGTTCCCATATATGTCTTTCATTACAGATGATAGAGAAGTCTGCCTTATTTATCAGTAGTCTGAACTTCTGAGGGATTTCTTAATAGTATGTGTGTCTGAGGGTTGCTATGAAAACAAAATATATATAGACACAGAATTTTATATGGATGAAGACAGCAGAAACTGAGAAATTAAGAAAATTATGGTGAATTTTTTTGTGGGAAAACATTAGGATATCTTGAGGCACAGCCTTGCACACTGAAAACCAGCTTGACATGGTTTTATCAAGACTTTTGCAATCCTTTTGAAAAGAAGACTCATACTTCATTGCTTGGAAATATAGGACAGCAATAGCAGCATTGCTTATGTTCATTGCACTATTATGTTGCAGATACAGCCATTATTCTGAATTTTACTGGGACCTGGACTAACATATCAAACTAACATAACTCATATTTACTTTGAGAAAAAAATTACCATCTAAATTTTAACAGTCTTACACTCTGCTTCCAGCTAAGCTCTCTCTCTGCCCTTGTATTCTAACAGACCAAGGGGCTAGAGAGCATGAAAGGTGTTGATCAGTCTTATACCACTGACTTCATCAGGGGAGCCCATTGCTTTGAGCCTAAGGGTTTTGAGCCTCCTGAGCCAATGCTTCAGAGACCACTGAGCTTCTGCAGCCCAGCAGGCAGCTGGAGTAATGAGGACAAAAGTTGGCCACTGTGGCTGGATGCTGCCCTTACATATGAGGCAGGGAGGTTTCCTTTTCTAATCTTCATGAGTTCTTGATCTACCACTTCTGCAGTGTACCCTTTTCAACTCAGCAGTCTGACTCTCTGTGGGCTGTCTCCAGCTCCTGGATCTCCAGGCTTTTATTCAAGGCAGGTGCTGACTTCTAAAATGCGCTTTATAAGTTTGTGTTTTAAATAAAAATGGAAAATGAGATCTGTTCAGAAGAGGTGTAACCCTGAAGGATGACAGGGGTTTGCTCACTGTGTGAAGTGCCACCCGTTGCCTTTGATCTTACTCCCCTCTCTGAAAACCACAAAGAGAGGGCACAGTGTTAGCAGTACTTGTCTCAGGAGGGTAGGAATAAAAGCAGAGAGGGCAGGTCTGCATATTCAGATTATATATTTACAGTCTGCAGAAGATTATTTATCTCTTTTCAGGTGTATTCTGACACGGTATCTTTCCTTAGTGTTTGCCTGAGGCCTGAGCTTACCGTCACCTGACACTGGAATAGCATCAGGGTTGTTCCCTAATCAATTCTGTGAGACCTACTACAACGAGTAAATAACAGATGCTATCTGGCAGGGAAGGAAAGAAAGATAACTGTTAGGCAGAGCTTTAAGACCAAGCCAGCACCATCACATCAGGGCTTTGGAGCAATGGGTTCATATTGGTAATTCAGACTCATTATCCCACCTTAGCAGTGTGTTGGACCATGCTTGTTTGCTACATCCCTACTTGCAAATTTAACATTACTGAGAGTTCACCTTGGATATGGGGGAATAGTTTTGACCCAGGGTACCCAGCACTCCTCAGGCAACACAGAGACACCATTCACAGCAGTAAGTTCAGACGTGATCCCCTTCCTTTGGGGAGAGGCTGTGCAAATTTACAAGTATAGGCACAATGGCTTCATGCCAATTGGTGTTAGGGCTATAGAATTGGCTTTGTCAGCACTTACATTCCCACTATAGACCTTGACACTGAATTCCATGTTGCTAATTCTCTTTTTTTGGTTAAGAAAAGCTAGTTGTAGAAATTACTTAGCCTGTCAGGAGTTTTCACTAGATGCTATTGTAAAGGTTACACCATAAGGTCCAGTTTTGCAGACTTGTAGGTAGGTATTGCTGAAAAGACAAATGTCTTTGTTCTCCAAAGTGCTTACATTGCTTCACATGTGATGACTCAGAACAGTTATCACAAGGTAATTTAGGGTCCTGGCTTGTTGTGTTTTACCTTTTCCTTGGTAACTGCTGAATGCTGTCTCACTTCTTGATGGACATCCAATTTTTTTGAAATAAGGTTAAGGTCCCTTGTGCATATATCCTCTTCGTTATGTCCTTTGGAACCTCTGGCTCATTATAGACCTTCTTTGTCCCTTGTCATAATTCATTCATGTACCTCCCTTTCAACCTAAGTTTGGTATGAAGACTTAGGAGTCGAAGTCACCACTGAAAATGGGAGCTATGATACTCAGGAATTTGTGAAACACTACTCAAATACTACTGAAGTGCACTGCTTGCTAAAATTTGCTAAAACTTGCTAAAATTGCAAACGAATATCAGAAAACGTGTGTACTAATATACACTTCTACTGTTGTTTTTTATGTTTCTCTCTCTTTTTAATTTCAACAGGGCCTTCTTATTCACCAGTAAAGACCAGCAGTGTTTAACATTGTCTGAGAACACCAAAACAGCGATGTTATTCAGAAGAACAAATGCAGTTCTTTATGAAAAAAGAAGTATGTCTATGTCTCTTTTATAATATTTCACTTTCTAGTGACATCCTTTCCAGTGGGGCTCACACAAACCTCTTGTAAATGGGGGCTAAGCCTCCACTGGGTCAGCCCTTACCAAAGACCTGGTGTTTGCCACATTTCTGGTGTAGTAGTGCTACCAATCTTTTTCCCAGTTTGGCTGAAGTTAGAAGCTGGATGAGAATCCTGCAACATTCAGTGAGGATTTGTTACTGCACTCTTTCAAGCCTTTTGAGGTTATAGGCATGGATTTTAGTTTCTTGAAAAACAGAACCTCATCACACAGTATAAGTGTGAAAAGCTGTAGCATTACATACCAGAAATGCCCAAAATTTGCACATGTACCTACAGAAGACAAAAGATGAACCTAGGTATGAGAACATGAAAGACACAGCCTACTGTGTATGTGTGAGATGGTTTCTCTGTTGCTCATGTCTTCATTTGCAGACAGTCTCCAATAATTATGTGTCCATTCTAATGCTCACATCAGGTCATCAGTTTCATCTGTTGCTACAGAACAGAAATCCAAATGCAGCTTTTACCTAGGCAGATGACATGACTGTCTTCAGCAGCTGCTGCTGTCCTGATACTTCAAGGAAATTAATCTCTCATGGCTAGATGTTTTGGCAATGCTGTTGCTGAAACTAAGTTTTGGGGTTTTTTCAGTTGAAGCAATTTCTAGATAAGACCTACTTGCATTGCATTAAAACAAAAGGATGACAATTGGTATGAAGTTCACAGCTTTAAAAATTATTTTTTCTGTGTTAGGGGCTGTAAAAGAGAAAGTTAACCTTCTCTAGAGTATTGGTAAAGTAACAAGAATTGAAGCTAGCATCTGAGAATTGCCAACTATGTATCTGTTTGTAAATAATTAACCCGAGGGATTGGTTTGAGTTTGGGGATCGAGGTTATTTGTCATCAGACAGAAAAAAATATGCCCTAAAGGTTATATAAATGGTCAAAAGTTTATGCAAACAGAAAGAGTCAGCACTTGACTGATTCAGTTGTAGAGGTTTTTGATGTTAATTTATTGCAAAATTATTTGAGTGTCCAAATGGCTTCCAGCTAAGTTTGCAGAGTAAACTTGCCCAAATACATGCATTGAAATAAAGATTTCCCTAAAGGTACATCTATAAATCCAGATCTAAACTTATTATAGGCCTACAGTAGAGTTGGACCTAATTTCAGATTCAAATATCAGTTCTTTTCACTTTTCACAACACACACCTATGTAAAATGGCACTATTTTTCCAGATTCATGTTCATCTTCTTTTTTTTTTTTTTGCTTTGGTATAATTTTGATGCTAAGAAAACTTGATGTAGAACTGGGTACCCCCAAATATCTGATTTGGAAGCTATTTAAAGACAGTGAGAAAAGCCATGCCACAGCAGCTGGAAAAAAAGCTGAAAGACAGTTTGCTTCATTGCAGCTGGAAAGGAGACACTGATGAAATCTGCCCTGAGTGTAATGAAATGTTAAATGAGTTTTCCGCTTATTTTTCCAATCCAGAGGACATGTTGCCTGACAGTGCCTGTCCCTAAAGTGCAAATGTAGAAGCTCTGAGTGAATGTGCCAAGATCAGGCCCCTTACAAGCTTGCTTTCCCCTGGCAGGCACCTGCTCTTTGCTGGCAGAGGTGATTGTTCAGTTCTCCCAGGGAAATTGCAAAGATTAAATGGTTGCAGTCATGGTTGCTCTCTCCTCCTGAGGAAGAAAAAACAAAACACAACATTGAGCTTGCAATTATTTTTAGTGTAATGATCAATAATTTCAAACAATTTAATGCTTTCAAGGCTACAAATACAAACCTCAGGCTTATTCAGCCTTAAAATTCCTCTTGAATTATATAAAGACAGGATTTCAATACTAATTCTTTCACTCCCCCTTTTTCTTTTTTCTCATGAAGTTCCAAAATCTAAGAGTACAAAAGTGTATATAATACGTACCTTCAACAAACTATCAATTTAATAACGTATAGCAGGAATTGTTTTAGCATATCATGAATTATTTCTCATTCATGACATGAAGAACTTTAATGAAACAATGTCATTCACATTTGTATGAACTGTAAAAAAATTGCATATTTCACCTGATAAAATGCTATGTGAATGAATCTGGGATTCTGTCCTCTTAACATCTTCACCAGAATTCATGTGGCTCTCTTTAAAGGTTTGATTTTAATTACTGTAGTTAACTATAATAACCTCACAGGAGGCAAAGGAAGAGAATGTGTTTCTATTTTGTTATGGTGCATATTTAAATGTTAAAAAAAAATTTATCATTCAAATCTAATATAATATGTTCTCAAAATAATTGGGTTTTCTCACATATTTCTCTCGAATACTGGTTTGGAAGGTTTTGGTTATCAGATAAACTTTTCATTGCTAATTAATTCAATATAAATATCAGATGACTAGAAGGTTTTTACAACACGAGCTGCCCATTTTTGATGGTATTAGGAAGTAATGACCAAATGTATTTAAATGTATTACCTTGAAAATTTATTTTATATTTGCTAAAATGGACGTCTTGATTCTTGTTAATTAAGCGCATTTCATTTCAGTTTATCTCCTCGAATGCAAGAAGGGAAGAGGGGTAGATTACAGGGGGACAGAAGCCAAAACTCAGAAAGGTGTTCCATGCCAGAAGTGGGTTGATAATGCACCCCATAAACCAAAGTAAGGCCTTCTCATATATATTTATATGTTTTTCTGTTGTTGTTCTAAGGCATTTACATGTTCTAAGTAGTCTCATAAGCAATTTTTTTTGGTGTTCAAAGTCTACTTATAAAATATTTTTCTACAAATAGAATAGAATAGACTAAAACAGAACAGAACAATTTTGGATGGAAAAGACCTTTATGTTCATGAAATCCAACTGTTAACTAAACACACAGTTTACCTAGTACACTGATCATTAACCTAGTGCCCTGAAATTTATCCTGAATAAATTAATTCTCTAATCTGACTTGTAACTTGGAGACCTGTAATTAGGGCTACATCATCAGCAGGGACATGGTCAGTTGCATTTAAGTTTTTTCATCTTTCCATGGGTGAAAGAAACACTTGACAGGGAAGTGTCTAGCTCTGTTGAAATAAGAATTTTCCACTAATTTGAACAAGAACTTCTTTTTTCTAAAGGCATAACATGTGGCAAATGAGATAGAGATGTAATTTTATTGGTGAATTCATCAGACAGTTCATAGACAAACAGGCCAGGGTGGGGTTTTTGGTTTTTTTTTTTTTTTTGCTTCAGTGTTTGGGTTTTGTGTTTGTTTTGTGTTTGGTTTTTTTGTTTGTTTGTTTGTTTATCTGTTTTTGTTTAGTGAAAAATAAACTGAATTTATTTAGTAGCCTCCTATTGAACTGGCACATAATTGAGGTTATAGAGTATTTTCCCATTTCAGCAAATATTTTCCCGTTGCATCTCCCAGGGAATGTGTCCCAGAGGAGACTTTTCTCTGCACACTAAAAATTATTTCAGCTGAGAAAAAAATTACTGGAAACCGAACAGTATCAAATGGCACTCAGAAGCAATTAGAGCACTTCTAATTAACAGCAGCTAAAAAATGATCCTCAGACAAACATTTCTTCTTTAGGGTACTCAGATGAACAATTGGGACATTTTCCTTATTCTCTAATCCCATTTAAATTCTGTTCCAGTTACACACCTGAAAAATATCCCAACGCAGGACTGGAGGAAAACTACTGCAGAAATCCTGATAATGATGAAAAGGGCCCCTGGTGTTATACAACAGATCCTGCTACCAGATTTGATTACTGTAACATCCCAGAGTGTGAAGGTCAGGATATATAAACTGATTTCTTTCCCTTTTTGGAAGATGTGTTCAAGACTGCGAAGTTATTCAAATGCCTTTAGTTTTAATCAAATATTTGTTCAAAACTTTAGTTTTGAACCAAAACTTTCCTAAGACATTTTCAACATCAATAAAGAATATATCAAAATACCCTAGAAACAGCTATACAAAACATTTTTTCCCCTAGATTTAAAAAAAAATAAAAATATTTTAGTGCATTCACATATTAAAATCCTAGAATTGAAACAAATGACAGTTGCCTATGCAAAAATCAATTAAATGTGACAGCAGCAAGGCATGGATTTATAGTTTAGTAGATAGAATTTAGCTGTTTTTAAAAATCTAGTCTATAATCTTGAGCTTTTAAAAATTGAATACTATAAATGCAAACAACTAGTTAAAATCATTTTACCAGGAAAAATAAGTTTTCACTTCAGCAAAACAACCACCAGCCTTCAGCCTTGTGCTCTAATAAGCCTTTTGAGCTTCGTATGAGATGTGTATGAGTGTTTATGAGTTATGTTTATGAGTTTTTCAGGGACTTTCTGTCTCTCTTGTCCTTGTCCTGCCTTGCTCCTACAGTAGAGTGCATGCACTGCAGCGGAGAAAACTACCACGGAGTCGTTGCAACCACAGAGTCTGGGCTGGAGTGCCAGCGCTGGGACTCCCAGCATCCTCACTCTCATGGATACCTCCCAGAAAAGTGAGTCAGACTCTATGATGGGTTGTTTATCATCAAGAGTGGCCTGAAGATCACCCTGTCCCAAACAAGATAATTATTACAGCCACAGTAACTTTTTTTTTTTTTCAATTATTTCTTTCCCATCCAGTTTTCCAGAGAAGGATCTGAAGATGAATTATTGCCGTAATCCCGATGGTGAACCTCGGCCCTGGTGTTTCACTACAAGCCCCACTAAACGCTGGGAATATTGTGACATTCCTCGTTGTAGTGAGTCTGACTTCTAAACTTCTAGAATAGGACATCTAGGAACAAAGACATCTAGACAGCTCTCATTCAGGGTGATGCAAGGAGCTAGAACAAATAGGGGAATCCCCAAGATAAAAGGAAGAATGAAAGACTGCTGACTTTTGTCTCAAATAGATAAATAAATGACTTTGAAATTAACCTCTGGTAGCTCTTTTGAAGTTAGACATTTCTGTCATGGCCATTTCTAATGGTATTACCTGCAGCATATCTCTCTTCCTTGACCAGGCAGTGCTTCTTTTCAGTGCTTCTGATGTTTCTTCAGATGTTTTGCTTTTGATTTCAAGCAGTTTCACTCTTTGTGAAAATTGTTTGGCTTTTGTTTTCCTCTTCCTATTAAATTCTTCACGTGTTCAATTTCCTTTCCTCCTACAGACCAGTCTGTACTAAGATACTTTTTCTTAAGTCTTCTCACTAGACCTAATCCTCGCTGTCTCTAGCTCTCACCAATCAGAGTACATCTCTTTTATGTCTGCACCAATACCCGTAGCTATCACTGATGGGCCTGCTGCTATCACTCTGCTTTTCTCACACTATCACCACTTGCTTGGTCTCCAGCTTTACTCTGATGGGGCTGCCAGGGCTTGGTTGTGTTGTCTCCTGGCTACTGTAAAGGCAGATGAAAATGCTCTTCTGGAAGTCTGACTGCTAGTGAAGATGTTAAAATGGAAGAAAGAAAAGTCAAGATATTTTTAAATCTTTTCCCTACCATTTAGACTTTCCAAACACTCTGGTCATTAAACCTTGCCTGCATAGAAAGCTAAAAAGCCTGCTTAATTATAAAGCTCAAAATATTTTTTTTTAATATTTCTATAAGGCACTGCTAAATTTCTGATCCTTTTTCTGCAATAGCAACACCCCCACCAGCTCCTGCACCAGGGCGTCAGTGTCTGTCAGGAAGAGGAGAAGACTATCGAGGCACGATATCTGTAACTGAATTTGGAAATACCTGTCAGCACTGGAGCTCTCAGTCTCCTCACAGACACGCTCGCACTCCTGAAAACTATCCCTGCAAGTAAGTGAAACTTCTCCACCATTCAGTATCCATAGCAAGTACAATTACTTAATTTTTCTTCAATGATGTTGCAGAGTTCTTTTGTTGCACCAGCATTTATCACCTGCTGGATTCCATCCTTTCCATTTTTTTGCACATTTCTTTTTATTTGTTCCTTTGGTTTTGGGTACTAGTGTCTCCTCTTCTGGCTTTCAAGCTCTGTTTTACTGACATTTCCCCTCTTCGATTCATCCTTTTGCTGTCTTGTTGCTCAGGTGAAGCAATGTGGAATAAGAAAATAACAAATATGACATTTTCTTGGGGTTAGATTCCTTCACCCAATATCTCTGCTGTCCTGCTCTTGGCCTCAAAGTACTACATGAAATACAATCTCTTAGTTCATCCATCAATCTAGAAGGTGTCTGGTTTAGCACATCCAAAACACCAGTGCATTGCAATTATTCAGCTAGTAAAGGGCATCAGTAATGACAGCAGAGTTACCCACCAGTAAATACAACAGTAAATTAAGCAGCAACGTGCATTTCCCTGCTGCTCATAACCTTTACTAGGTTTTCATGATCGACTTGTCTTAGCCAAGTTTTCTGTTTCAGGAGCCTAGAGGAAAACTACTGTAGAAATCCTGACGGTGAGAAGATGCCATGGTGTTACACCACCAACAGAACTGCCCGGTGGGAATATTGCACCATCCCCTCCTGTGATGGGAGAGAGCCAGAGGAGCCTGGTAAGAACAACAGGAGACATCTGGAACTGAACATTCACTGTGGTTTATTTTGCAAAATCTGAAGTGACTGCTCATTAGTATTGTTTCTGTTGTTCTTAATGTTGCTACCAGTTGAACTCCTGAGCCTGGTGAGGAGCCCAGGCAGGTATGTTCAGTCTGGTGGATAGGGTCAGAAGCTTTTAAGTAACTTGCTGACTCAACTCAGGAAGAATTGCAGTGGCAGAGGTCTTTTTCTTTCACTGGGTGGTAGTTCCCTCCACCTCCAAATTTTTAAAATTTCCATGGAAAAGATAATTAGATTTACATGCCAGCTCCTGAAAAACCAAGGAAAAACCTAAGACAATTTAAGAGGACTGAATCAAGACTCCATGAAAAGCAATCAAAAGAAAACTGTCCTTACACAAGGCAGTCTTGTTCCACACATGCTATTGTGGCAAAGCCACAGAAATTTCCCTGCCCTGGTGAAGTTTTGATCCATATGTGAACTATTTGGCTTATTAGCTGAAATTAATCCTTGTGCATGACAGTAAAATTGATGTACAAGTGCTTTTAATCTAGCATATAACAAAATTTTTACAAACATTTTTTGAAATCTCCCTTTTGATCTGCAGTCTGAGAAGGATTCTGTTACACAGAGTGTGCTGTGGCAAGCAGTGAAATACTCTGGCTTGGGTGTTTTCTGTTGGCTTTCTATGCTCCTGCGTAAATATCAAAGTATTAAGATGCAAGGGACTGGTTTCTGTTATTCACTACAGCTGTTGATGTGCCTGAGCAGGCTCAAATTTCTGAGGAGTGCTATCAAGGCAATGGTGTGACTTACCGTGGCACAGCTTCTTTCACTCTCACGGGAAAGAAATGTCAAGCCTGGAGCTCCATGTCCCCGCACCGACACAACAAAACAGCCGAGCAGTTCCCCAACGCGTACGTGTGTTTCCCGTTTCCATGTTCCATTGAATAATGGCCATTCATGCATCATCTTTACACAACAATGATTTTAAAGCTAGGGAAGGAGTGTACTTGATAAAAATAAGCCCTTCTGATTTTTGGTTTTTTTTTCTTTTTCTTTTTTTTACTGTGGAAACATTTTCTATTAACCTCATCTTGAAACATACCACACTTGTCACTATTTTCCTTTAGATTAATTGTGTGTATCTACATTGCTTTAAAAGCATAAATTTTCCATTATAGTCAAATGAACTGTTTTTACACATTAGTTGATTCATGAGTTTAAGACTTTGTTTCCTTGTGGGGAAGTGATAGTTTATTTTCTTATTCTTCTTATTTACTCTTTATTTATTCCACAAAGCAAAAAAACCACATCCGTATCTTCTTAAAAGCTATTCATGTATTTGAAAAAGTAAAAAGTGTTATCTTTAATATACTTATGTGCATTTACTTATCTGGATTTGTAAATGGTATTCTATAAGCATGTATCAGTGAATAAGTAGTTGAGATACTTAAGTGTTCTACATATGTTTCTTGATTTATTATTTTTTATGCTGGAAAAAGGATTTCTGTTGCACGCTGTACATGACAAATGATATGATCTAACTCTACGGCAGACCTGCTTTTTAAATTGTTCTTTCAAGTTCTCCTCAGAGCAGCAGCATGGATGGGAATATAATATGCTTACATTTGTAGGGACCTGAGGCAGAATTATTGCAGAAATCCCGATGCTGATAGCCGCCCCTGGTGCTACACTACTGACCCCAGAGTGAGATGGGAGTATTGCAACCTGAAGAGGTGTGATGACCAAGGATCAGTGACTTTGCCAAAGCCTCCTCAGACAACACTGGAACAAAATACTGGTGAGAATACTTCTTGCTTCCCTCAGAAATACTCATTACCAGCAAACGTTTTTTTTTTTTTACAGCAACATCATTAATAATTTAATGAAGATGAAACGGAGGAAACTCTAGATAAAAGCAGAATGTAATATAATACTGTATCCACTCTTAATTTTCTCAAATTTTTAGTGGAATTTAATAGCAGCGTTTCTGTATCTGATTTAAAGTTAACATCACACATTATCTACTACATTTGGCAATACTGGAAACACAAGGAACCACATGGCTAGAGGTCTACACACTGCTGTGGGTGGGCTACTATCAGTGACAGCAAATATAAAGGTGATCGCATTTTGCTAGCAAGTGCCTCAGAAAAGTCTTTTCTTGTGCCATGTATTCAGATTTCCAGAGCTTCCTTTCCCACCAGAGGACAGCTGGCTTTTTAAATTCCATTCAGATGCAACGTTGTTATGCGTTTTTTGGGGGGTTTTTTTGTTTGTTTGTTTGTTTTTGCTATGGTATGTTCTTCTGATTAGGAGGCTAATAATTTTAGCTGAACATGTATTACAGCTTTTAACCTACTGAAAAAAAATGTGGCAGTGGACGAATATCAGTGTCCATAAGGAAAGTCTTTATGAGTGCATGGTCTTTGTGGTCCTGGCTTCAGGAGACACAGGGGTTCAAATAAATCAAAGCTTCTTTGATTTATGACATCCATGATCATGAAGAAAACATTTAAAATTCAAAGAAACTCAAATGTGATTGTTGGCTATCATTGACACTATGTTGTCCTTCTTTCGCTGTATATGAATCATTCAGGATGTGTAAGTCCCAGTATCATTTCCTTCAATATATTTCTGTGCCACTGTCACCAAGTGTGGATGAAGCCCAATAGCTCCCAATTAAAAGTCATTTCCTTTTCTTCTTTCCCCACAGACTGCATTCATGAGAATGGTATAGACTATCGTGGCACAGTAGCAAAAACTGCGAGGGGCAGGACTTGTCAAGAGTGGAGTTCTCAGAAACCTCACAGCCATGACTATTTCACTCCTAAGACTCATCCCGGAGCAGGCCTGGACAAAAATGTAAACAGCTGTTCTTTAATACTTGCTGCCATTGAGCTTCCCCCTTCTTCTTCCTGGTCCCTCAGCAAGCATTTCCTGCTATGTTATTTTATTTTGCTCAGTCCAATTCAAGGACCTGATCATGCTAACTCTTGTTCACACGAGCAGTCTGTACTTCTATGGGACACATGGATGCCCAGAAGCTCTGTTGGGTGCTTCTGCAGCACAGCCAAGAGGCTTCATATGGGCATTTGCCTCTCCTCACTGCTACGATGTAATTGGAATTGGAGTGCAGGCAGCACCTCTGCCCTCTCTGCCTCCTCTGCTTGGAAGAGCACCTGGGGTCACAGGTTTCAGTAATAAGTGATGGGTGTGATGGCAAGGGATTCAAGGTTCAGTGCAAATTCCTTGAGATATATAGCTGATGGACTGCAGCCTACATCTTCTACTAATTCCCCCTCCATCTCTCTGATTTCTGCTGCAGTCCATTACACAAAAATGTACATGCTTCTGACCCATCCTGTAAGTCATTCTCCATCTCTAGCCTCCATCTCCCTAGTCCTAACACAGGTACTTATCACCACTTTTCTAGACCTGCAACATCCATTATGCAACACTTGCCTGGTTTGTGACAAACTGTATGTGATATAAAGAACTGGTTTGATGTTGCCAGTGTGAACAATTTTTTTCTCCAGGTACATGATTTTAGAGCTTGCTTTAGCCAGTACTCTGATGGCATCATATTTGTACTGAATTCCATCTCCAAATTCTACTTTTTAAGAGTTCAGAGGTCCAACCTTGCACTAAGGAATTATATGTTTTTCTAAATTCACAGAGAAAATAACCAAATTTTGACAAAAGGAAACCACATACCAGAAAGGAATTTAAAAAAAAAATTCCAAATTTAATTTTATTTTGAAATGTGAATCAGTAGGCTTTTTTGTTCCCTGATTAATAGCTGGTGTCTTTATTTTTGTTACAGTATTGCAGGAATCCTGATGGAGATGTGAATGGACCTTGGTGCTACACAACAGACCCAAGAAAAGCCTGGGAGTACTGTGACATTCCCAAGTGCTGTAATTATTCCTTTAAAGACTCATGTCTCCCTTTCTTATAATCTTTTATGAAAACTGTTGGACATTTGGTGACTAAACTGAAAGTCAGTGCCATAGCTTTAGATTGCAAATTATGCCTATGGCTTCAAAATCCATTTTTGAAGTCTTAAAAATGGTGCTTTATTCCTTGGAAGCCCAAAGACCAGAATAAGATGAACCCGCACCCTACTGTGGCTCACAGGGGTTCTGTCATATGTTTCAAAATAGGGTTATTGCTGCAGAAATTTCCACTGGTCAACTGGAATAAATGTGTCTGTGGCCAGGCAGAACAAGGGGTAAAATTTTGCACCACCTCCTAACATGTTTCTGGATGTAAAACAGATTTTCCTTTCCTTTCTCCTTCTGATATTGTACCATATAGGATGCCTGGGAAGTGCATCTGGCCCTAAATATTTAATTAAATTCCCATGTCTTTGCAACTAGTAATCAAGCCATTCAGTACTTTGAATGAGATGGTACAACAAAGTGTACAAAATCATCAAGATTTACAATATTTTGGGCTCAGTGGGGAGAGAAGTAATTCCCACTCAAAAGAAGGGCAGCTTTCTTGCTGCTCAGTCTTCTCACCTGTGAGCAGCAGAAAATGTGCCCTGATCAAAACCCCAAAATGGAGCAAACAAGAAAAAGAATTATGTTCCATAATGTACATATTCTGTAACTATAAAAATACTAACGCATTGGAAGAGATAGGTTGGGACTCATAGGGGGAAAAATGGTATTTTCACAAGGTTATTTTATTAATTTTGAATATCCGATTTATTTTTCAGTTCATAATTTGTGTTCAGTTTTTTATCTAAAGAACAAAAAAAAAATGTGGCTTTATTTTTTTATTTAATTATTTGGTTCCTTTTGCTGACAACTAATTCTAAATTCTGTGTTGACCACAGTCAGTTTCCCATGGCTAAGTCAGAACTAACCTTTTTTAATAACCCGGAGACATCTGAGGTACCAAAAGATCCTGAGATATGAGTGGACATAATTGAATTTCACATTCTCTACCGCCAAGATTAGTTTAAAACCAGCTACCAGTCCAGTTTTTTGACACCTGTAAAAGTACATTTAAAAATGTTGAGATAATTTATTTCTTCTTTCTCTGTTTCCTTCTCCTTCCCTTTATGTTTTCTTCTGCCTGACTGTCTATCTATTAATGTGTAATTTTCTTATCACTTGTAAGTGTATGTGGAAAAAAATGCCAGGCATTTTAAGGGTTCCAGATGAAGGTAACCTGACAAAATATAGGTGGTGTGTGGTATGTAAGTGCTGCAGAGAATCAAAAGCTGAAGCTACAAATGTAGCAGGTTCACCTTCTAGTTTTCTGAGTGTATAGTGAACATACAACAAATGCACTGAAGTTCCTCATAGTGATTCATTTTTTCTTATTCTATAGCTCCTGCCCAGTATGAATGTGGAAAATCCAAGTTCAAACCAAAGCTGTGTGCTCAAAGGATCGTTGCTGGGTGTATTTCACATCCACACTCCTGGCCCTGGCAAATAAGCCTCCGGACAGGGTATGACCTTTCCCCATTGCATTAAACTTTACATTCAAGGAACACTTGCTTCTCACAGGATGCTACAATTGCATCGTTCTAAACCTGATTTTAATTTGAAAATGGCTCAAGGATTTCCATTGTGTGTTCT
The DNA here is from genome assembly GCF_036169615.1 of Heliangelus exortis. NCBI lineage: Eukaryota > Metazoa > Chordata > Aves > Apodiformes > Trochilidae > Heliangelus > Heliangelus exortis. Next base: position 47,630,846 of record NC_092424.1, read on the forward strand.
AGTCTTAAAGGTCATTTAGAAAACCAAGAAGGCCCTGTTTTGTTATAAATACCTATAGGATCAACATAACACTAATTTCAAAAACACTTTCACTAAAAGGTAGAATGAATTTAAATCTCTCACAATATTCTACAGTAGAATCAGAATCTTACAAGTAGAAGTAACAGTTTGAACATTTTTTTTTTGTACTGTGTCTAGTACAGAAATTGATTGGCTTCCATGTAAGCATTTGAACCTACTGAAAAAGTTATTAGCATAACTAGGAATCAAGACCAGCTGCAGAGCTCTCTGACTGTGATCAGAGCTAGATAAAAGCCCCAATCTTTAAATGGGTATATCATCATACATCAGATTTTCCAGTAATAAAATACAGGTTAGGAAAAAAGATCTAGGTATTTCCATACAAAATAGTCCACACAACACTACTGTCATTGTACTAAATATCGTTTGAGGAAAGTTAAATGTTTGATTCTTAATTCTAACACAGAATAAGGCCTGTAGTTTGTAAAGGCATACATGTAAGGAAGATTACCTGATGAACTTGCAATAGAATTAACCTCCCAGCCTTTAACAAATGCCCATTTCATGTCTTTTTGCTTTATTACAGTTTTGGTTTGCATTTCTGTGGGGGAACTCTGATAGATCCGCAGTGGGTTCTTACTGCCGCTCACTGCTTAGAGAAGTAAGTATCTCTTACAGCCTCCACCACATAGATAGAAAATCAGAGGAGAATTGAAATAGGTCAAATAGACAACCTGAGCTGTTTCTGTACTGGGCTTGCAAACAGTCAAGAACTGATCCAACTCATTCATCATTCATTAGAGTTTTTATTGAAGAAACAAAGATTGATAATTTTTGCCTACTTGATTTCATGTGCCATAACAAGGGATTAAGAAATTCAGTTTAAACCCAAGATGGCTTTATTTTTTTTGTCTTTGACAAAACAAGGTGCACAATAAGATCAAAAGTGTTCTACATCTCTGGCGTGCACTCACCAGCTAACCATGTGCAATCATCTCCAATAGGTCCTCACGGCCATCTGCATATAAAGTGTACCTTGGACTACACAGAGAAAGAGCATTAGAGGAATCAGTACAAAAACGAGATGTTGAGAAGTTGTTCAAGCAGCCAGACAGGGCAGACATTGCTCTGCTAAAACTAAGCAGGTACCTTTTCACCTGAAGTGTTCCTTTGTCCTAATGGGTGAAGTTTGTCTCTATTTGAACTAAGTAATGGGTGCTGGTGTTGAAGAAATGTGTATCCATGCACAGTCCCTTCTGTCATCATTTTGAGACCTTCTCTTTCTTCCCTTTCTGCAGAAGATCCAGTGGAAACCAAGGTGATTCAGCTGCAGGGCTTCAGAAAGGGCAAGGGCTGCTTTGGGAGGGGAGGAGGGCTTAGGGACAGTGACCCAGGCTGGCAATGTGCTGGGTGACAGCTGCTGGGAGGTGAAGCAGTGGCAACAGAGTAGGAGAAGGTAATGCCTAGAGGAGCTGTCACTCTGTTTCTGCCTACATGTTTCTACCTTGATAAGGTAATGAGCATTGAAAGCTGCAAGAGTAGCATGGTGTCACCCTGTACTTATTCCATGCTGTGGGGGGAGATTTTTTCTTTCAGCAGATCCATCTGGTGTGCAGGCAAACAGCGTGCATATTTGATGCCATACCCAGCATGGCCCTTCTTGCATCTGTTTCCATTCATCAAAAACTCTCGCCAAGACACTGTACAATCAAAAGGAATATGTCCATACAGCTGCCAGCAGATACGAACATATAGTGCTTGTTCTTTGAGTTCCATGGCTGCAATACAGATCCAAAACAGATTCAGGATCAGCTGAATATGTGGTTTCTTAACTGAGCCTATTCTGAGCTACACTCAAAGGCAGATCAGATTGACGTGGGCTCTGATTGCATATTAAATATTTTTAGAAACCTGGAAGCAGTATTTAGGGTATTTGTGCTATTTTGACCCTTTTTTTTGTTTCTTTCAGACCAGCAGTCATCAATGATCATGTTATCCCAGTTTGTTTGCCAAAAGAAAATGCTGTGTTAGGAGGAAGAGAGGAGTGCTATGTGACAGGATGGGGGGATACAAGAGGTGAGTCAGTATTAACACATTTGAAAACTCTCTGTCTGGAGCGTGGTATGCACTTGTGTACAAGGTTTGTTTTCTCTGCGCAAAAACAATTCTTACACACATACCTATTTCACCAAATTCCTCAGGTACTGCCATGTTCTCCACTGTCTCCCTCTGATTTAGAGTCTCCCAAATCACTCAGAGCCATGGAAAATGAAAGCCTCTAAACATATACTAAAAGAGGAGAACAGATCTAAGAAGATGATAATTCTTGTACTTAAGTTCACTCTGCTTTTCTTTAAAGTCAGTTTATACAGAGTAGGAATTTTTTTCTAGATTTAGGCTATTTCTTAAACACATGAAAATGAATTTACTCATTCTTCTGAATTATTTTAATCGCAACCAGATTAGTTCAGATCTCACTCAAATATAAATATACTGTCATTTTTAAAACCTTCCACTCTGTCTTGGTTGGGAAGAGCATCAGTACCTTCCTCACCTTCTTGCTGCTGCCCATCATGCCTTTTTCAACTATTATCTGTTTACTTCTTAACTCCTCTGTCCCACAGAGAAGAAAACTCATACGCAAAGAAATAAAATGGCTTAGAAATTACTCCTATAAATATAAGTGGGCCTGGGATCCATGTAGATGTACTGTGGGAGAAGAAAAGTCAGCAAGATCAGTGTGGATTTTGATGGCTGGTAGAGTGTGACAAGTGCCATGATACTGATAATACTTAATGATTTCGTATAACTTCATATTATACATGGAAAGTATATGCATAGTGCATAAACACCGTGTTTATTTTATTGCTTATCCATACCTGTGTTTGTTTTGTGAAGATGTTTGTTTACTTTTTTGGGTTTGTTTCTGTTTACAAAGGAACTGGTGGTGACGGCTACTTAAAGGAAACTGGTTTCCCTGTAATCGAGAATAAAATATGCAACCGCCCTGAATTTTTGAACGGTAAAGTCAGAAAGCACGAGCTCTGTGCTGGGAATATTCAAGGTGGCACAGATACCTGCCAGGTAAGGAGGTCTGTGAGCATCAGAGTTTTTTGTAAGCTCAGTCAAGTTGAATCTATGGCTTTAGTGGCAGAGAATTAGCCCTAGGACGTTGCCACATCATGTGGCATAGAAGCTGTAAATGCACATGGATTCTGCTCTTCCCTTGTCTGCTGCTAGGAAGTAAGTCAGGTAGATTTTCAGATAAGCCCAAACTACAGACTCCATGATAATATGTATCTGCCTGGGCCAGGTATATGGAAGCCAGCTTAGAATGACTAATGGTCTGATCATTTTTTTTCCCAGACCACTTTTCTGGCCTTGGCTAAACTGGTTCCACTGTCCAAGTGAGCTCAATTAATACCCTGACACAGTTAGAAGCCAAGGAACAATGCAGTGGAGTCTGCCATGCAGGCACACCAAAGGCCAAAGCAACTACCAGTTTCCAAATACCAGTGCCTATGAAAATCACACTGGGTGAAGCAAAATGCATGCTGGACTTTCCTTTTGCTGAAAAGGAAGAATATGGTTGTCCATAGCTCATCTCACTGGCGTGGTGTGAAGGCTTCCTCCAGAAGCCTAAGTTTTGAAATTGAGTTGTTCAGTTTCTTTAAATAGATGAACCAGCTTAGAAAAGCTTAACTTACCGAGTCAAGATGGAAACTTTTCTCCATGAAAAGATGCAGATGGCTCTGTACAGAAGTAATCTGTGAAGAAGACCACTTGCCCCAGGCTGGCAGGTCAAGGCCACTGCCAGCATTGCAAGCAGCCTATGCACAAGCACTGTGACAGGCAAGCAGGCCATGGAGGGTTGTGCATCCATGTCTATTCACACATGGCTTGAATGCACACATTCACTTGGCCCTGGATCATCTAGTAACAGCAGGAAGCTGTGAGGACCTCAGAGAGGAGACTGAGGAAAGAATAGCAGGTTAAGATACTAAGGCAAATCAGATTCTTTCTCACCAAGTCCCCTTACTTTAAAAATAAATGTAATACCTGGGTGATGGGAAGAGATAACTTTACAAAAGTGTCCAATGACCTGTACAGAGAACTGCTCACTGCCTATGGCTCCATTTTTCATGTAACTTTTGTGGCCCTCACACTTGGTAGGTACTTCTGTTTCGGTGCCTCCTGTGGGGATATCTGTGAAACAATCATCCTGTTCTTTCCCTCTTTAGGGGGACAGTGGAGGACCTCTAGTCTGTCTGGACCAAGGTAAATTTGTCCAACATGGAGTCACCTCTTGGGGTCTTGGTTGTGCCCAACCCATGAAACCTGGTGTTTACGTTCGTGTTTCCAGTTATATTTCTTGGATTAAGAATATAATGGAAAACAACTGACCCTGGGTATGGACTGTCCTCTCCTGGAAAGCAGTATGCACATTAGAAAGGCAAGATTCTGAGTGCAATATTAAAGATTCAATCATTCATAAGAATGTACAATAAATATGATCATCCATTCAAAATGGCCATAAATTGACGGTTATTGCCAAGAAAGGCAACTGATGGCTTGTTACCCTTCTTCTATGCATTCTGTGGTTTGCTCTGCTTGCTAATAGACTTACCCAGCTCTGAAATACATGTCAAAAATCCCAACCTCAACTCTAACTGAACATCTGCATTCCAAACTTATAGTAGTATCTACAATTACTTCTTTTTCTGGGGCTGACTTTCCCAAGGTGGGCTTCTAACAAATGAAGAAAGGAGAAAACTTTTCATTTTCTATGAGTTGAGCCTCTTACCGATTTGATGACACAAACCAAAGAAGAATCTCATTGTACATGTTTTACAGGCATGTGTGGTTTTATTAGATTTATCTGATAGCATTAAACACATGGGACAGGAAAAAGAAGAAGCAAAAATATTTGGTTTGTATTTTTGAGGTTTTTATTTGACATAGAAATCTGTGTGTCAGCAGAAGTACAAAGGTTGCATCAAAGATATAAAACAGGGAATAAAAAATAGCCTCACACCAAAGTTAGTCCGTAGCTAAGACAGAAATAACTGACAATCATTACAGCAAGTAATGACAATGCATATAATGTATTATAAAGTTTTGTTTTCTGTGTACCCATTTGTTTCACTCTATAACTTTCATATCATTGTATAACTGTTACATGTACATTTTTCTTCTCTAAAAGGAAATGATGTTCACATATTCATGTGGTTACAGGAATTGAAAGCTTAGACATTTAGAAATGCTTTCCAGGGAAAGCTCTGCTCATACTTGCCAAAGTTAAATACTTGCTGACTATCAGTCCCCAGTCCCATCCTTCACCCCTTTCTTATCAACCAGGGATCACCCTACAGGTGCCTGAGGACCTTCCTCCTTATAACACAGCTACTTCCTGAGCTGTGATTTGTCTAGCTCTTTTTCTGCAGTGCAGAGATCCAGTCCCAGGTGTGCCAAACTGCAAGTAATTTATTTTAGATTGCATTCTTTAAGTTTTAAACTTTATAGGCTTAAAGGAAAATGATAGCTATAAAAAGGAGTTTAGGTGGCTGGGTGATCTTTAAGGCTCCTACACCTGGAGTCTGGTTCTGGGAGAAGTAATGATCTCAGGGTACTGCCTTCCTGAGCAGGAACATATCTGATAAAGCATTCCCCACCCACCTCTCTGGTTGAGGGGAGTTTGCTGGGGACAAATACTCTTCTACATATTTTCCGTGTCAACCAAGAAATCCACACAGTACTCCCCTAACAGAAATTCTGTGTTGAAGATTGAAATCCCTGCTGTCCTTGCCAAACCCAGCAGAAATGCAAAGACACACCTGATCAGCTCCAAAAGTCTCACCTCATAACCTCTTAAAGTGTGTAACTTGTGATCTTTTCCTTCTGCAAGAGTGTCAGTGGCAATAAAAATTGCAACTTTTCACTAACCAGTTAGACAGGCTAGAGGAAGTAACAAGGCAAATTTGATGGCAGTGGAACGCTTGGACCAAATAGCATCTTCACCTCTTTCTTGGTCTGGGAAACCTCTTTGCAGGCAGGAAGAACACCTCCTGGGATTCTGTGATCACACTGACCCAGTAACTTTGATGATGGGGAGGTGATCCTGGGTCTGCTATGCACATCACATAATTCACTGAGTCTCTGAAGTGCAGTACATGCAAGAGAACTAAAGCTGGCATTGCTTGGCCCCTCCTGAAGAGGGCTTTCACTGAAGTGGGTCACGACAGACTTTTCATTGTCAACCCACAGGAGAACACTACTTTGCTGCCTGAGAAGTTTAGGGGGAGGCACTACTGGGCAGCAGGACAATCTGACCTGCAGAGTTAATGCCCTGTGTAGGATGTGACACCTACAGAGAGCCCTCAGAAAGAGCAGAGGATTTCTGTGGTCAGATGATTTCTGACCACAGTTCAGAAATGCCTTGAACAGGGAGGGAAGTGGGGATTTTTGTGACAAAGGATCCATAGAGGAGAGAACAGACAGGAGTGAGGGTCTCCTGATGCACACCTCTGATTCCCATCCCTCCTGACTGAAGTGAGGTCCAGGCAGATCAGCATTCTTCATTCCTGAGATAACAGATCTCCTTGTCCAGATTCTCCAGGGGCAAAGGAGAATGGGTTGAAATAGACATCCCCTCTTCCCCAAAGTCATCTGAATCTTAAACAAGCAGTACCGTTTGCAACCCTCTACACCCAAAGGTATATGCTAACAATACAAATAAACAAATGGCTCAAAAATATAAAGAAATAAATAAGTGCTCACTGAGCCACATAGTGCATCTTTTTAAGCTGTTTTCTTCTCTACCAAGAACCACAGAGTGCTCCCTTCTGGCAAACAGCATACTCAGAAAAAATGAATTTATTCCATATTTATAGAAAAATACACAGCTTGTTTTAAATGTCCTTATGCTTAGAAGAAGAACATGGAGCTTATTCCATACTCTGCAGCAAGTTTTGAAGTAGTGGCAGGTGGAGAACAAATTCCCAGGATGGGAACACAGGTCTTTGCTCAGTGCTGTCCTTCAAAGGTCAAATATAAGAGTTGGTGTCCTTGTGTTTCCGTTTCTTGCCACATTTAACAAAATGACTGAAGAAATAGAAGGGCAGAGAGGTATGAAAGAAACAGAAAATACGTAGACTGTGTTGTAGTCCAAGCTGCAGTACTGAAACTTTTACTTTCTGCATAGAAATGTTCCTCTTTCTTTAATTTGTACACTGCAGCAAGCAAAAGCTGTTGATCTAATATCCAGAACCACTGTTTGAAACATTAATATATAGCACTGGCTCCTCAAGAAATTTACTGCCAAACAAGCTGAAGTGTAAATGTTCCCCGTGTGCCTGCAGTGCTGTGAAGTCTGTCTGCCTGTGTGTCAGGAGTGGCAAAGCTGTGTCTGCAACTCTTCAGCTATAAGTTCATCTTGTGTGAGTTTTCAAATGACTTCACAAATTGTGGATATGCTCTCGTGATCATGGGCCCTTCCACATAGGATGCTGTGATTAAGGTAATGGCTGGTTTTCTTGAATGGAGTTGCAGGCTAAACTTTGCAGTACATCTATAGGAAGGTATTAATCTCAGTTTCCAGAGGGACACAAAACAACTTTGTGCCTCTATGAGAAAAATACACATTATCTCCCTATGCTTTATTTTAAACAACCTGCCTTAGTGGTATTGAATAGCTCACATTTCTACTGAGGAAAATACCTGCTCAAAACATCAGCCTGACTGGGGAATTTACTTTGAAATCTGACAAGGTTGGAGAACACTCTCAGGACACCTTATCCAAGTAAATGTAAGAAAATATATAACATACCTGGAAAGCTGCTCCACATCCTCCACTGTCTCTGGTAAGGATATTCCCTTTGTCTCTGGTAAAAGCAATACCAGGAGCCCGCAGACAACTGCAAGGATACCTACAATGGACATTGAAGAAATCCAAAAGCAGTGGAAATTGTTACTTTTTTTATTTTAAGGGTTTAGCCGCTAAGCAAAATTTA